>NC_133362.1:70058246-70075943 GCF_049309525.1 Garra rufa
AGCTGTTTGCTGAATTATTATTTAATAATTATATAACGAATGCATAAACATTTATTATCATATATTTTTTAAAGTACGCAACTAGCCGTTGCTATGGCGATGACGTTATAACTGAATCACAACATTCTCCAGTCGCGAGCAGAGCTAACTTGAGTTCGCGCTCACATCCTGCATAGTGTTTGATTCTCATTCAGCACTTTTACACATTTACAGCGACTTATTCAAGTGAACATCGATTATTACCCTCCCAAAATTCAGCACTACGCGGTGTTGGACAACCGTCAGCCCGTTAATGCTTGAGAGGAGGATGAGGAGGAAGAGTTTGGAGAAGGACAAGGCTACTTTTAGTGGTCCAAAGTCCAGTCCAGCTTTAGTTCAAGTCGACATGATGGCTGAAGGTGCGTTTACTGCCATAACCAAAGACAGTTTCATAAACTACTGTCAGCTCTTGATATTTTAGGTCAACTACAATTATCTATTTTAAAGACTACATTTTGAGGAATGAAGCCAGTATAAAGTGCTCTGAGAGGAAGATACAGCGTTGGCTATGAAAGGAGACGCTTGGAGGATGGCTTTAAGGTATTGTTATTATTTTCCTTACTGTATTTATCTAGTTATTTCACTAATACATAAATACTCATTGTTTTAATGCTGTGTTGTGACCTGAAAGATCCACGGATGTGTTTGTTTGTTTAGTGATAGTTGTTCATGAGTCCATTGTTTGTCCTGAACAGTTAAACTACCCTCTGTTACACAAATTCTGTGGTTTTTCAGCATTTTTGTGTATTTGAACCCTTTCCAACAATGACTGTATGATTTTGAGATCCATCTTTTCAGTCATATGCAACTATTACAAGATTCAAACTCTCAGTGATGCTCCAGAAGGAAAAACAATGCATTAAAACTTTTGAATTTGAAGATCAGAGTTAATTTAACTTATTTTGTCTTATAGGGAAACACCCATCTTCTAGTTTTTCTGCTTTTGAAAGGTAGTACTAAATTAATTTACACTGTATATAGGCAAAAAAAAAAAAAAAAATGTACACATTGTCATTCTGTCAAAAGTTTTCACCCCTGACTCTTAAAGCATAGTGTTTCTCTCTGGAGCATCAGTGAGCGTTTAAACTATTATTTTCTCTTGTGTATTATACGTAAACATCTTTAATGTGAAATATCTTATTCAGCTCAGTACTATATAAAAAACATGCATTTTGTACGATCCGTCTTATATTGCTAAAATAATGAGCATTTTCCAGATTCTCTAAGGTGTATGTAAACTTTTGACCTCAACTGTAGATATGAAGATATATTCACATTTTTAAGATGTTTACATATTTTTGTGCTCTTGCTTGTATACATGTGACATTGAAAGAAATCTCAAAAAGCCAAATCTTCTCTAAGTATTATGTATGTGGATGATTTCTGTTTTTTGTGCAGTCCACCAGCGTTAGTGAGGGAAATGATAGTCAGGAGAAAAAGAGCAGGAAGAGTTGTTTTGAGACGAAAGGCAGCGCAGGTCAGGCTCAGCAAGTGCAGGACCAAACTATGGCACCAGAAGACGAGAGAAGCGCTGATGGTGAATCAATCAACTCTTCAACTCTGAGCATCAAGATCTCTACAGCACACAGTAAATATGGGTCACCATTAATAAGGACTTTATTAGAAATTAGAATGATGTGGAATGAATTACCAAAAGCTGAAATCCACATTGAGGATTGAGGCTGGAAACTGATTTTTATTCCAAGTTTTAAACGCAGATGAAACCAAGCAGGCAGTTATTACCACCAGCCAAATTTGTTCAATTTTTTAGACCAAAGTGTTTTGCGGGACATTAACTGTACTGTAGCAGACGATGGTCTTCAGGATCCTCGTTCCAATCAGCTGAACATATTGACTCGATATAAAGTCAGCCGAATGCTTGGCGAGGGAAGCGCTTGGAGAACGGCCTTGAGGTATCGTCCTGTGCATTTCAAGTCCTGATGGATCACACGTCCACATGTTTAAATGGAAATTTGAACCACTTTGTTGTTTTTGAACAGGTGGCAATACAATTTGTCAAGAAGACGAAGAACATGGAGTGAATCATCACTGTAAGTAGGCTACCTTTTTCTTAACAGTATGTTGAAGACTGAACTGAATCTACATTTATTACAGTTGATGTCAAAAGTTCAAATCTCCCTCTCAGAATCGGCAAAATGTTAATGATTTTACCAAAATAAGAGGAATCGTATCTATTAAGCACTGAACATGAATAAGAGATTTCACATAACAAAGGTTTGCATATAGTCCACAAGAGAAAATAACAGTT
Source organism: Garra rufa (assembly GCF_049309525.1). Lineage (NCBI taxonomy): Eukaryota > Metazoa > Chordata > Actinopteri > Cypriniformes > Cyprinidae > Garra > Garra rufa. The sequence goes on from NC_133362.1 coordinate 70,060,555, forward strand.
GAATTTACAAAAATGACCTTGTTTGAAAGTTTACATTCACTTGATTCTGAATACCATGTTGCTACTGGAATGATCCACAGCTTTTGTTGTTTAGTGATTGTTTTGAGTCTTTTTTGTCCTGTTCAACTGTGTGCTGTTCTTCAGAAAAATCCTTCAGGTCCCACAAATTCTTTGGCTTTCCAGGATTTTTGTGAATTTAAACAACAAAAACAAACAAGGGATGAGAATCAAAGGGATGTAAACTTTTGAACAGCTTCATTTTTTATAAATTCAACTATTTTCTCATGAACTAAATGCAAACATCTTTTATGTAAAATATCTTATTGAGGTCTGTGCTAAATGAAGAATAACACACATTATGTATGGTCCGTCTTGTTTTGATAAAATAACATTTGACAGATTCTGAAATGGGGATGTAAACTGTATAACGCTTTCATCTAACAATCCTAAAAATGATCTGTTCTCTAGCCTGCTCATCCTACACCTCTTGGTCTCTCATGGGAAACCTGCTACTGTATGGTCTCTGGGAGTGGTCCTGTTCGTAATGTTGTGCGGACACTTTCCCAAAAAGAAGGACCTGCTGGAAATAGGTCGGGATAAATGATTTGAGCCTGACTTGTCAGACGGTAAGATGGCATTCTTTACTACAAAAAAAGACCAATTGTAAAGTGGGAAAATAATTAAAATTAAAACTTTTTTTCTCAGCCTAGGGGTGACACTTCTGGTTTATTATCCACTACAGGGAAATAATGAGAAGAATTACAATGTGCACTGTTTGCACTTAAACCTAGTGTGTTCATAATTAAGATAATACATTAAAATAATACGTTAAGACACACCAATTTGCAATATCAAGTAGCAAAAAAAATATCTGGATGTAGATGAGACCAGGAGCCAAACCAATAAACTTTACAAATTCATACGCAAAGACAAAAGTGGAGAGTTTAGAACAGTCAAATCTTTCAGTTTTTTCAAAGATAACCTCAGGTCCTCTGTCCCTCATCATTTTGCACAGATTGCTGCTGATCTGATTCGACATCTCCTGCAGCAAGACCCAAGCCGGCGGATTGGATTGGATGAAATCCTTCTCCATTCATGGTTAAAGCCACAGGTCTTCCTTCAGCTGATGTGAATGGCCAGCCATCCATGCCTTAGTGTCTTCTGGACAGTCCCAAAATGCCTTGTCAACTGTCATCGTGGTCCAAGAATTTCCAGTATGTATGGGGTCAAATTTCTGCCAAAAGTATTGCAAGTCATGGATATTAAAATAATTAGAGTGAAACTGATATTTAAAAACTAGTAAAATGTATTGCACAAGATTTTAAAATGAAAGCATGGTTTTCAGAATAGCAAACAATGGTCACGGATTGTAAAATAATATGCGTAAATCAAAACTTTAAACACAAAATCATGCTGCACAAAACTGAAATATTAATGCAAAATGATCTGACTTTCATACAAAAACATTCTCCTTGGTTATGTTTCTGTTTTTGACTTTGCTTTTGTTTCCTTGTTCTGTACCCTTTTTTTCCAAATGTTGCGGTTGGAGTTTCATGTAAATCAGGGCGGGCTCAAGCGTCATCATTGGTTCATTAGTTCTGGATTGACAGCTCCTCTTCTAGCCAGTCAGTCGAAGAGGGGCGTCAAACGTCACTCCAGCGCACCTCATTAAGCTGCCGACGCTCACCTTGCTGTTCACTTGCGCAGGTGAATGGATAACCCTCAGCTGGGGAAACATCTTTCCACACAGGACACTGTTAAACGCCTTATTCAGCCCGCCGCCATTTTGAATCGAAAACGAGGCTGTGAGGGACAGCAGTCCAGCAGCGTCCACTGTGGAGTATTGTTGCGTACCGAGATGTAGATGATTTAGTCATAAAAATAGAGAATATATCATTTCACAAATTTCCACAGGACAAAGAAAGGACATAAGTCTTTTTCAGACGTGTTAAGTCATACAAAAAACAGTGGGTAGAAAGTTTTTATATTAGATAGTAGATAGATAGTTTTTTATTTTTATGCAAAGAGATCAAAAGATAACATTTATTTATTGGTTTGCCGTGTAGTGTTTCAGGTTAACCCCTATTAAAATAACAAATCACAAAATTATATTCAGATATCAGAAGCGTTTAAAGGACAACGAGCCACAGTCATTTTCCTAAATAAATGCCATATTGTTACCTGAAAGTTAGGTCATATGTCCCGTCGAACAATCCATGTTTGCTGGAGCTTGTTGTCCTGTTAAAGGTGCCATAGAATGGAAAACTGTGTTTACCTTGGCATAGTTGAATAATAACAGTTCAGTACATGGACATGACATACCATGAGTCTCAAACACCACCGTTTCCCCCTTCTTATATAAATCTGGTGTTATAAAAAAACACTGAAAAATAGGTCAATTCCAACACAGACTTATTATTTATTTATCATTATAGTCTCAGGATCATTAATAGTTACGCCCCCAACACAATAGAGAGAATGTAAAATGTTGTGGATTCAAAACGGCAGATTCAAGAAACTGCATTCTATGGCCCTTTATAAATTGTGAAATGACGTATTATTTTAAGGTTATATGATTGGCATCCCAATACACAACAATACACCACAGTGGACGCTGCTGGACTGCTATCCCTCACAGCCTTGTTTCGATTCAAAATGGCAGCTGGTTGAATAAGGCGTTTATGTGTTTATACTACGGGGCAGACGAACGTTCTGGAGGTGTGCATTATTTTCAGAGAAACACACGGCGAACGTAGTTCCAGGCAACACTTAACCGCATTACATGTCTATATCACTTCCACACAATTTCAGTTATTTCAAAGGCCCTTACAGCCTAAAAATAATAGCAAAACAGCAAAATAACCAAAAATCCAAACACCGTAAACATTAGGATAAAACGATAGTCGATTTTTGCCAAAAAATTACGTTTTATTATGTACTGAAATCACATAAGTTATTTCTCCCATACTCTCTCCCTCACAGACGCACACACATACAGTTTACACACACGTTAGCATACACATAACAACTTAAAGACTACATGACAGCTATCACACACAAAGTGGTCTTGAAGAAAATGAACTTAAAGGTTGTATCAGCGATTTCTGGCCTAAAACATAAAGTGTCAAATTCAGCTGACCTTTCTTCATGATTCGCTCGCTGCCTGCCCCATAAATTGTCTGTGAAAAAACCGCGTCTCTCTGGTCAGCCTAGGGTCCGAGATATGCCAAAAAAACAATCGGCACTACCAACCTTTCTACACAAAAACAAACAGTGTTCCAACCAATCAGCGTCAGGGGTTTGGTGTTATGGACTTTCGCTCCGCCTCCCTCACGTCCCAGCACCAGTAGGAAAGTCCACAACACGAACCCCCTGACGCTGATTGGTTGGAACACTGTTTGTTTGCCGATTGTTTTTTTGGCATATCTCGGACACTAGGCTGACCAGAGAGACGCGGTTTTTTCACAGACAATTTATGGGGCAGGCAGCGAGCGGATCGTGAAGAAAGGTCAGCTAAATTGACACTTTATGTTTTAGGCTAGAAATCGCTGATACAACCTTTAAAGTTTCACTATTAGTAGAGACACTGCTGTCGATCTCTTTTGATAGACGCACAGACCAGGGGCAGTTCTAGACCCAAAGCTCTACTGGGGCGCAGGTAACTATTTTTGAAAGCCAGTTGCATGTACAACACAGTTAACTAAACAACTATACTCATACACTGCAACAAGCTTTATAAGTAAATGTTTACATTAATGCTTTATGAACATATTTATTTAAGCATCTTCACATAAAGATTCTAAACATTTTTAATCAATGCGGCTAAAAGTGCGGCATACGGGTGCATCATAGCGACTATTATTTTCATAGCGTTCGACCACTGGTTTCATAATTTTTTCATAGCCCACCTCAACTGCATGCTGACACTTCTGGGTTAAAGGCTGCGTGATGTGCGCGTTGCAGTTAAATACACAAACGCGGATGGACATGGATATCTGCGTGCATGGGCCAGTTTGTCGTCGGTTGATTGACTTCGGTCCGTTTAATTCTATGAAAATAATGCACACCCGAGGAGTAACGGCAACTCTGCTTCGTCTCAACGCCCCGTCCTCAATTATTCCTTACCTGTCTGTTACTGCTGTATGCCAACCTGGCAACCCATTAGCCTTAAATGAGTAAATTATTAATTATGAATGAATGTAATGCTTATGCAATGACTCGGCTAACTGATCACTGAAAACTATAGACCAATTATAGAGATAGCCTTTATGGCTCGAGAATTACACAGATACAGTACAAAAGAGTTCGATTTGAAAACAATTATAGATTATATTGATTAGATGTCATTTTCGAAATGTCCTCAGCTCATTACAAGAGCTTGTCCCCCATCGATAAGCACTGATATTCAACTAAATTGACTTTAGATAGCGGGATAGTCTTACAGATCCAAAACAGAGATGATGTTTTTTTTATGGGTAGAGCCCATCTGGTGGCAGAAAACTCACTATTTTTTTTAGTTAAATCGAGTTATAAAGTCCGAAATTAGTAGATATAAACTTGCATTTGCAGAAAAAAAGGCTGAATTATAAGATTAAAATAAATAAATGTTATGTAAAAATGTTAATAGTAATAGGTTTAAATAATATTTCATGCTGTAACTGTAGGGCTAATACAATATGCCCCCTGTTAACAACATGTGAATATTATATAGACCTATTGTTTAAATCAAATTCATGATTTAAAAGTAAAGTAAGCAGTTTTCATCCATAGTTTGTCCGTTTAAACATCTGCGTTTAGCTTCAAATGGCGTCTTTGACGACAGTGTTGTATAAAAATGATTTGCATTCAGATTTTGACATCAAAAGGCACAGAAACACATATTTTTTCCTGTGTTTTTCTACAACCACTATGTGCGCGCAGCTGCAAGTGACTTAACTGTGAGATCTACTCTAAATTGGTCTATAGTTTTACAGAGAAGCAGTTACAGAGGCACGTGCATTTGATAAACACAATGATTTATTTGTTTACATAGCTACATATGTAATTGCTTAAAACTATCATATAGATGTTTTAAATATATAAAGTTTGAATATAGTGAGTATATGAGAAATGAGTATATCAGAAAGTAAAACAGCCAGTAGGTGGCAGCAAGTTACTATTTTTAGAGTAAGACATTTAATTAAATTATTAATTTAAATGGCCGATTCATTTAGTGAGGAATAAAGTGAATTATTCAAGAGTGGGTTTGAATTTATGTCACGATTTGGTCAGTTAACCGGATGTGCGGCCATATTGGTGATACTCGGATGTAAACAACAGCATGGATTGCACAGTTAATATACTACTAAATAGGTTATTCTGCTCATTTATGCTGTCTAAACCACACAAAATCATGTGGAAGCAGCTAAATCACAGAGAGATGGACTTAGTGAGCAGGAAAGGGCACAATATTTTGACGAACTAAAGTTAAGATACGTAGTATGAAAGGGTTAATTATGCTTCTTCACTTTTTGAATTTGAGTCAGTGTGTGATGTGAGACGTAGCAGTACTGTGTCGGGCCTTCATCAAAAACAGAACTAATCCAGGCATTTGTGCCAGGTTTGGGAGAAAGGTATTGTAATAATGTAAATTATGTAAAAAAAAGAATGTGTTTTTTTGAACCACCAAACATGAGAGCATGTTCTATTTCAACCCAAAGACTTTGTAAAAGATCATAATAGGACCCCTTTAATTAAGATATTAGACTAATATTTCAACTCCTGGACTGGAAATGATACAAACAAACATGAATGTTATCAAGATTCTTCTCCAAGAAATTCTAGATCAGTTTCAACCACAAACACCTTTTGTTACTCAGACAGATTTTTTAATTTTGTCAGTCTATAGTACTCCAAATGTTTTTCCCGGTCCGACCGATTAGTACAGCCTAAAACATGACAATAATAGACCATTTTCAGCAGCAATAATTAGGGAAATATGTGAGTTTCATTTGGTTCAATGGTATTGTTTACGTTCAGTGGCGTCAATATGGCCGACTGGCTGCTCCCTTTCACGATGTGAACGTAGACTAAAGATGGTGAAGATAATGGCGACGGGTTATGGCTAGGATAGTTTGGTTTAATGTTAAAGGATCGCCAGGCAGACGTACATCAGTGACAGACAGACAGACACAGTGTGCTGCATGGAAAGATGTCCCCAGCTGACGGATGGCCATTTTCACCTGCAAGTGAACAGCGAGCATCGGCAGCTGATGAGGCGCGTGGAGTGACGTTGACGCCCCTCTTCGACTGATTGGCTCGAGGAGGAGCTGTCAATCTAGAACTGGTGGACCAGTGATGACGCTTAAGCCTGCCCTGATTTACATCAAACTCTAAGCGCCACATTTGGAAAAGCAAGTGCAAAACGTAGAAACAAAAGCCTAGTGAAAACAGCATAAGCATACCAATAAATCGAAATATTAGCAGACAATGTCTTAGAGCACTGAGAGTAAGAAACATTACATTTATTACATTTTTGATGTACACTTATTATTTTTTGATCCGTGATCATTGTTTGCTATTCTGAAAACTTTCATTTTTAGTTTTTTGCAGTGTACTTTTACTGACATTTTTTAGATTTTAGTTTTATGTGTATTATTATTTTTTTCTTTTATCCATCACCGCAATACAGCAGGAAATTTTATCTTATAAGAATGGCACACTTTATGTATTTATTTATGTTATTATTTTATTTTTATGTATGCCATATTTCTAAGTCATTATATTTGTTATAACAGTAATTGATGTACTGTTTGAAATGTTACATGATGTGTTGAATAAAATAAATAAAAATGATCACCTGTCATATAATGTTGCTGATTTATCATTTTTATTGAATAAATAAATTTGATTTATTTATTTATCTTTGGGTAATCTTTGAAGACTCAAAAATACATAATTAGTAAATATTCCTGTGGGTTCAGCTGCTGACCAATCGTGACTCGAAGAGGAAAGACATTTATGTTCACCAAGGCTGCATTTATTTAATCAAAAATACAGTAAAACAGTAATATTTATACTATAATTATTATTAGAATTAAATACAATATAAATAGTTTTTAATTTATTTCATTACAACAGCTGTTTTCTATTTTAATGTATTTTAAAGTTGAATTTATTCCTTTGATGGTAAAGTTTTCAGTGTAACATTAAATCATTCTTAAATGCTAATTTAGTGCTTAATTATTGTGAGTTTTTTATACTCAGTCATCAATAATGGGTCTATGAGGCGCCACGTAGGATTTAAATCAAACTTCGCTTATCAATACATACACAAAACACATGCATATACACCTATAATTTACTCACATATACATATATACTATTGGATGTTCAAATATATATATATGAAATACACACCAATACATCTTATGTTAGTAAAGAATGCATAAACACTTGTGAATAACTTGCATATACACAAAATTGAGACGTGCATACACCCAGACACACACGCTTATACATTTGAACTCGATCCATGCATATACACCTACAACAACAAAAAACTATATAACTATATAAACTCACTGCATGCAGACACACCTATACATACTTGCATGTACATATAATCTTGATCCTTGCATATACATTATCTATAAACAAAATGCGTGGATGTTCGTGGATTTTTGAGTGCAAACGGAAGCCGTTTGAGAGTAACCGGAAATAACCTGCCTATTTGCTGCGGTTGCAATGATGGATGGGACTCACTAAATTCCAGGGGTTTCATTACCACGACATAAAATGGGCGTCCCTGGGGGCGTTGGGAAAAGAGAGGTCACCGATCATGCGCAGTAAGTCAGTTTTTTTGCGCGGGCATTTCAAAACCTAGGATCAGCACTGATGGATAATGAAGGACAACACAGTCATACAGGTTATTTTTATGTTTTAAAATCTTACATTTAAACGATTTTCGAAAACTAATAAACAGCCGTTATAGAAATGTAAAACATGTAGTGTCTATTTACGAAAATAAATCATGGTTTACAACGGTATCGTGGACAGGTATTTCAAGACACTGTATATTAAATATGAAGTGCACGAAACCCCTGCGATCGTGGACAGGTATTTCAAAATACTGGATATGAATATAAATGTGAAGTGCACGAAACCCCTGCGATCGTGGACAGGTATTTCAAAATACTGTATATGAATATAATTATGAAGTGCACGAAACCCCTGCGAACGTGGACAGGTATTTCATGATACTGTATATGAATATGAAGTGCTCGAAACCCCTGCAATAGTGGAGGTATCTGAAGCAAATGGCTTTTCCCTAACTGCGCATGATCGGTGACCTATGCAAATTCTCAAATAGGCCACGCCTGCCTGGTGACGCAGTATCGATTACGCTGTACTGAAACCCCTGGAAAAAAGTGCATCCCATGATGGATAGGGATCATGCTACAACTGAAGCAATTAGCATTTTGCAAAATGTTCTTGCTTCGCCCACTATTATAAGATCAATTGATAATTCAGTTGAATCTAATGTATCGCCTTCCGGTCAACTGCAGTCAGAAACAGAGTCTGAATTGCATACTTTGTTTAGGCCATCGACTTCTGGCGTACAAAGCATCAATAACAGGCAAACGATGCCATCCTCATCTGCCAGCGAAGTTCATGGACCACGATATCACACTCGCCAGCAGTATGGTAATTGGCAGTCTCTGTCACGGATTGGCAAGGTTCTTCCACCTCACTCACCCAAAGATCGCTCTCACCTGAATACTAATCAGTCACACCTGCACGCAATCATCACGGCACCCATATAAGCACACCACACACAGTCACCATTGTCCGGGCTCGTTAATCCAAAAGCGGACTCACTCAGGACTCCATCCAAGTTCTCGAGTTTACTCTGAATACTTACCTGTGACTACTTACCTGTCTTGTCGTCTATTCCCAGTCCAGTCTGTCTCGCCAGCAGATCACCGCCTCCAGTGTGTGTGTGTGTGCCATAAGTCTGCATCCAGTCCTTCCTTCGACATCCTCCGATCTTCGTTCCTGCAAAGAGGGAAAAGTACTACTTCAGCCATCCGTCTAACATCCATTCTACATCTAACTTCTGGACAGTTCACTTACCTGGTTCTGCACGTCATCTTCTACATTGCTCTGCTGCAAATCAATAAACCTTATTACGTTTTCACTTACCTGTCTTGTCAGTCTGCTTCCTTAACAGTCTCGATCTAGAAAAAGGTAAGGAAAAATCGGTGGAGATGGGGGGTGGAGGGATGGAGGTAGATGGAGGGTAGAACTTATATGAAATATTAGTGAAATAGCTTTCAAACGCTATGCAAATAGCACACACACACACCCACACACACACACACACACACGTAAACACAGTGTTTCAAATTTGATTTGTTCTGTTTCCACACACCTTCCCACTTTCTGTTTTTCCCTTTCTTGTCTTTCAGTGACTTTGGTTTCCAGTTGGTTAGAGGATTTTATCAGTGACTGCCTTGAGTGTCTTCCTACACTTTGTAAATAAAAAGTTTTAGTTTTCAGTAACTGGATATTAAACATAATTAGCAGATTTATTTGATCATTTATTGATTTATTTATCAGTTACAAATATTGTAGAATTATATATATCATACCTGCAAACTTGTCGCTTTTCGGCGACAATCGCCGTTTTCATTGACAATTGGGTCATTCACGTGAATCGTGTAGAACCGGAGAGTTTTTTTTTAGGGAGGGGGGGGGGGGGGTGTGCTTGCGTTAATTGACATCTGGGCCGATCGGAATCTCAACTGAGCTCGCGCCTGTCAAGAGAGGGAGTGGGGTGGGCTTGCGTGCCATGTAGGCCATTATTGGACAATTCTTATAAATGACATTTTTCCTGGACCAATCTCAGCGCTTGCTTCAGTATCTTGAAACACACTGCCATCTGTGTTCGCGCCTGTCAAGAGACACCTGACCTAATGTGGAAACTCTGATGGAAATTGAAATGACCGTATGCACGGAGCGTTCTTTAGGACTTCTGCATAAAGATAAGCAGCTCGTAAACTTCCGCTAAAGCTCATTTTATATGTGCTATACATTAGGTGGACACTCTTGAGACTCATCGACTGCCTTGTTCTTATCAGAAACCAGGGCTGTAGTACTCGAGTCCGGTCTTGGACTCGAGTCCGGTCTCGAGACCGTTTTTTTATGGTCTCGGACTTGTCTCGGACTCGCTGGTATTCAGACTCGGACTTGTCTCGGTCTCGGCCACTGGTCTTGCCAAATATGGCTTTTGGTCTCGACCGAGTCCAGGTGTCTTTATTATGTTCCCGTAAGCACACATTTTAAACTGTTTATAATTTAAATTTTTTCATTTCACCCGCCCGAATTTAATTAAAATATTATTTTTCGTCACGTCATCTGCCCGAACGACCCATCACTACCAATAACCAATCACAAAAACAAAAAAACAAAACAAAAAAAGTAATAACCAATCACACACTAGATTATATTTGCACAGCACGCTCTGCATCTGCGTGCCCTGCTAACGTTAATTTTCATTGATTCACACACACTCTAACATGACATAAACGGTGCAATTTACACTATTGACTTCTAAGGATTTTGATAAGAAACCACAAGAAACAGGTGAATAAAGGCTGACAATCAATGTTTAATGTTCAGATGTTATTATTTCAAGACATGTAAAGCATTTTGGCTGGTTTATGTGTGTGGTGTTCTATGAGAGCTGTGTGTGGAGGGACGGGAATGTTTTTCTGAATGTCTATATGTGTTTCATTTATTTGTCCACGTTGTTTTGAACTACTGTACCGCTGTGTGTTGCGATCAGGACCGTTCAAAGCATCGTCGCGATATGTTCATTGTCAAACTCCAAAATTAGACCATTTTTATTTTTTTTTAAAACGTCATTACTTCATTTGAAAAAGTTAACACATGTATTTTAGTTTGTTGTGTATATTTTTTTCATTTGATCAGATAACATTTTAAGCTGTCATATGGTCGTGTTACAACGTGCCCCTCAGATGTTACAATGTACCCCATCTATGGGGCATGTTGTCACGTTTCACTTCCTTTCTTTTGAGGTAAATAACGAAAAACGTATACACTGTAAATATGAAACAAAGCGATATATTTGTACTAGACAAATGTGAAAATAATGTGGATAAAAATTGTACTCTGAACCCCAAGTGGATTTACATAAACCGCGAAATTCAAAAAGTGTTAGGTTGTGCCCCGCTCTCCCCTACTGGTCACTTCTTTTCTACACTACTGTACATCTTCAGTGAAGCTAGCTATATTGTAATTTAGTTGCTTAAATGCTCAGTACTAGTACCGAGCATTGGTAATAGTAGTGGGTTGGTGTTTGTATATCAGTTCTAACACTGCTATTATGAGGTATCACCATATGTCATCATTCTGTTTTCTTTAGATTAATAGATTATATGATATCAAGGGGAATGTCTATACTTATACTTAAATCATGGGTGTTGTTACCCAGTCATTCATACTATCACAGCAATATTATGATTAACCCTCTGGGCCTCCTCATTAAGGGGTCACACTTGGCTCCCTCGCGGTCAAAAGTGACCGAAGCCTTAAAAAGTAACTTTTTTTTTTCTTCAGGAAAATCAATTAAATATATTTTTGTTCAATAATATTTTGTAATTATTATTTAGAATTTTGAGCATTTTTTATGAATCTATGCAATATTTATACAGTTTTAATGAGCAATTTTTTCCCAGTAGAATTATATTTTATATTATATTTTTTAATTAATTATGTATTTATTATTTTTCAATAAATACAACATTTCACATTAAAATAGAGTAAAAGCATTTAAAATCCATTTTTTTAAAGTGAAAATTGCACCATCTAGTGGCATAAAAAATAAAAACTTGTGTAATGCCATGTAAACTCCTGTGTCTCCCTATATACATATATACAGGGGCTTTGGGATTCCTATTGTTTTTTTTCTTTTTACTGTTTCTTCATTTTATTAGGCTTTGCATTTAGAAATATATTCAGACATTCTAAAAGATAAATTTTGGCAAGGTTTAGATATTTTTTTGATTGGATAAATATCAGGTTTTGCATTTTTCTGCTTATTTCTGTGTGTCTGTGTGTGTGTCTGTGTGTGTGTGTGTGTGCGCGTGTGTGTGCGTGTGTGTGTGTCAGTTCTGTACTTTTGTTATTTTAGAGTGTCAGTCCTTGCTTGCTGAACACTTCTTTTCAGCACAGTTGCTCATTTGTAGCTTGTATTACCAAAAGATTATCTGAATTATCACATTTTTTCGTATTTCCCATTCATTTCCTATGTCGGTCATTTCTGACCGCGAAGGAGCCAAGTGTGACTATTTTTTTTTTGACCCTTTAACATATCCAAATCATGTCACTGATTTTTTTTGTACTCACATAGCTAATGCAACAAAAGTCACCAAGCGTCATCTCATTCTGATGAAGCTACGATTTTTAAAAATTCAAAACATAAAATTTTTCGGTCAAAAATGACCGAAGAGGCCCAGAGGGTTAAAGGTCATAGTTTGGATATAAACACTGATGTGATGTCTATGGTAGAAATTAAAACAGAGCACGTCATCTTTTGAAAGTAATTGGCGCTTCAAATAATGTTTGTGTCGATTGCATTGTTTCGCCACTAGATGGAAACAAATGTTAAAAAATGTATTTGTCAACGAATAGAGATTGATTCAAAAATGCAGATTCATCCAGTGATGTTTTTGTGAGCATGTCATTTATTCATTCAAACCACTTTTTCATAAATTTAATATAAAAAATCGGTGTGTTAAACATATTCTATTTTAAATATAAATATTATGTATTAAATTATTAAGAATTCATTAAAATGAATTAAACACTTTTAAATAGACTGAAGCAATTAATATTTTGTCTCACATTATTTTGCTTAGTTTAGAATTGCGAGGAAATCGTGATCTCTATTTAATCTCAAAAAAACTAAAACTGAAACTAAACTATATAAAAACTAAATAGAAATGTGTTCACAAAATAGAAACTAAACTAAAACTAAAAAAAATGTTAATGAAACTAATAAAAACTAAACTAAATTTTACTGAAAATTTGAAAACTATACCAAAATAAAACAAATTTTAAAAAGCTAAACTAAATTAACCTTGGCTTCAACACTAGTCTGTTTTTTTTTTCTCCGGTCTCGACTTGGTATCGGTCTTGGTCTCGACTTGGTCTTGGTCTTGACATGGTCTGTCTTGGTCTTGGTCTTGTCTTGGTCTCGATCCCTTCTGGTCTTGGTAGTGTCTTGGTCTCGGTTTAGGCGGTCTTGACTACAAGTCTAGTTGTGACACTGTTTTTGCTTTTAGATCAACAAATAATAACCCAAAATGATTGTCTTGATGATGTCATGCATACGGCTTTTTTTCCTGTCCTGGACTCGGTCTTGACTCGGACTCGAACTTTTTTGGACTCGGTCTTGTCTTGGACTCGAACCTCTTTGGACTCGGTCTTGACTTGGACTCGACTAGTCCTGGTCTTGGACTTGTCTTGGACTCGACAAAGGTGGTCTTGACTACAGCCCTATCAGAAACTGAGAAAATGATAATTGCAACATTATAAACAATGTTAGCGGCGTGAACATTCAGTTTCTTATTATTTAACAGCATATCATTTAAATGCGGAGCCTAGTAATCCCGTACTCTCCGTATCTGCATAGTTGTACATTTAAATGCTGACAGCTAAACACTATCATAACTTGTTTAGGCTAACGTTAGCTAGCTAGCCATACTTCTCCTCAAGGACATCTTTATCGTATTCTTGATAATCGCTAACTTGCCTTCAAAGTCATGAACACATTTTTTAAATCTTATCACAATATTTTAAAGCCTTTATTATTTTCCAACTCTACAGCTGTGAAATAAAATGTACTTCAAGGACTAATTTTTCATTCATAAAAAACTGCATCAGACAAAATGACTTTTCGCAAAAAACGTCTTTTTTTTAAATAATATGGAATGACCCATATAACCAATAGATGGCAGCAGAGGATTATTTATTATGCAGCTGCCTTTAAACTCCCTATATTTTTCAAGACACCTTTCTTTTTTATTTATTATGCAATATCTAGTTTAATAAAAAAAATGTACCGTGTATATAAATATATCAATATATCAGAGGTTGCGTTAGACTTTAACATTGCCCGTCATTTTGACAGACAGGGTCGTAAAAAATCCATCATAATCCATTATTACCCGTCATTTTAATTTTCATATTTTAATTTTAATACCACATTTAATTGCATTTATGTTTGTTCACATTTTCAGGACAATATAGATTTATAATATAGGCATTTATTTTGAAGAGAACAGATGAGACTGCTTAACTTTTCATGTTCAACACCACATCCTGTCTCAAGTCTTAAATTTCAAATTATGTCGATTTCATTAGGAAATTCAAGAAATAAATACCGTTTTGGCGCTCTATAATGTGGCGTGATAAATCGTTGTAGCTTCTTTGTAGTCTCATGTACAGTTTCGTTTTTGTTCTGGATTCAGTTCTCTGCTGCCACACTGGAGCCTTCGCTGAAAATAATCGCTCATTTGGAATGCCCTGGAACGTCATCAAAGCAAATTAACGGCAGCGTCACGCAGATTATGATTTAACATAAATAAATATTGTAATTTATTTTACTTTCAAATTTAAATACATATAAAATACATATAAACGTATGTATCTAAAAAATATAGTCCAAATGTATATGTTTAGACCGTTAACACATTAACAGATTTTTGTGGTTTTAGTTTTTTTTCCCCACACACAGCCTATATTTAACTATCCTGTGATAACATTAAATAAAACAAGACAGAGGCTGTATCTGAAATCGCCCCCTATACCCTATTCACTATTCCCTACATTAGTCCACTCGTACAGTTCATTTGAAGGAGTGAATGAAAACGAGTGAGTGAATTCGGACACTAAGTGCACCGGAAGGACTGCCGCTTTTGCGTAGTATTGCTTACTGTTTAATAACAATCATTTAAAACGGACAGTTCGAGTAGTAAGATTAAAGGATTTATCTTGAACTATGTCTTGGAGTTTATGTATAAACCTTGGTTAAACAATTTAATAATCAATTTACAACAAATTTGTACCTGTGTTGTACGCTGCATTACGAAGTGGACGAGCGCGTTGTAAAATGAACAGATGATTCAGCTGCGGGCGCCATCGTCTGGAGAGACGCGGGAATTCAGTCGGCGCGCGACTCTCACAGTGCATTATGGGTTATCTCTAGCTGTTGAGCGTACATCGGTTGTACACTCGTTTTTGCGGTGCATTGTGGGATTGAATGAGTGCACTCGAGAACGTCCACTATGGTTTCGAACACCACTTAAAATGGCTGTTCCCTC
>NC_133362.1:70076443-70150189 GCF_049309525.1 Garra rufa
CGAACACCACTTAAAATGGCTGTTCCCTCAAATAGTGCCCTATTTGAGTGTATAGGGGGCGATTTCGGATACAGCCAGAGATTCACCTCGCAAGGTTTTACTTTCATTCATAAAATACAATATGCAAATGTAACATGAATCGCCATAACCATTCATAAACACTCTAATTTGTATAATGATAACAACATTTATTGCAACCGCTTCATTTCAGAGCCTTAAAATAAATACCGTTTTGGCGCTCTATAATGTGGCGTGATAGATCGTTGTAGCTTCTTTGTAGTCGCATGTACAGTTTCGTTTTTGTTCTGGATTCAGTTCTCTGCTGCCACACTGGAGCGCACTCACCACCAACTGGACAGGAGTGGGATTTACAGCTACAAATTACAATAGGTCATCCTCAGTGTAATCTGTCAAAGTGACGGACGGCCTTCAGATTTTTCCGTCATTTCTAAAAAAATTCTGTCAATGACGGACAATTTTCGGTTAACGCGACCTCTGAGAGATATATATATATATATATATATATATATATATATATATATATATATATATATATATATATAGCATGTTTTATTTATTTTGCATTAGTTCTAAAATGTATCACTGTTAAATCTGTTTTTGTTATTAGAATTGTTCAAAATAAAGACTGTTCAAATGTTGTTTTGTTTTGTTGTTCTGAAATTCTTGTGTGGTTTCGTGGGCAGAGCAGTTCTAAATTGATATGCAAAGTATATGTTGTATGTAGTGTCACTAAATGGCCATTTTGAAAGGATTCCTAGACTGTTCTTGAAATAAAAGCTTACAGAAATTACAGTTTTGAAAATACTATGAAGAGGTAATTTCTCAGTTTTTTTTTTTAAGAAAATCTAGGCGTCCAAACCATGCCATTTGGAGACTCCAAATGGACAACTGGTAACCAAACGAGTCAACACTACAAATGTTATTCTGATTTTTTGTGTGTGTGTGTGTGTGTGTGTGTGTGTGTGTGTGTGTGTGTGTGTGTGTGTGTGTGTGTGTGTGTGTGTGTGTGTGTGTGTGTGTGTGTGTGTGTGTGTGTGTGTGTGTGTGTGTGTGTGTGTGTGTGTGTGTGTGTGTGTATGGGTTTCGTGGGCAGAGCAGTTCTGAATTGATACACATGTATGTAGTTTTGACCTATTTGGTAATTTGGTTATCATGTGTCTATTCAGAGTCTCCAAGTTGCCTTTTTGAAAGGATGCCCTGCTGAAAAAAACAGCATATGCTGGTTAGGTAGGTTTTGGTGCTGGTATGCTGATTTTAGCTGGTTTATGCTGGTCCTTTGCTGGTTTATGCTGGTCCTTAGCTGGTTAATGCTGGTCCTTTGCTGGTTTATGCGGGTCATGTTGCTGGTCAAGGACCAGCATTAACCAGCAAAGGACCAGCATAAACCAGCTAAAAGCTTTCAAAACATTTAACTTCACTAAAATCATAACACTAATACAACATGATATATTTTTTCCTGATAGATGTACTTCTAGTTAAAGTTTTTAATAAACTGTTTATTGTGTCTTGTATTTATTACCTAAACTTTTCACTTTTAATAAAAGAAGATATTGAGTGAACTGAATATGTTGGCATATTTTTGGCAAGGTATATCAACTTAAAACAAAGTGTTATAAATGTACATTAAAAAAGAGAATAATATTAATAGATTTACAATGTTAGTAACTTTAGAAAAGCATCATAATATGGGTACGAAATTCTATTCTATATACAACAGCAGTGCACGAATGGGACTTTTATTTTGCTCCGGTGATATGACGTCATAAAGATGTGCCGCGCTCCTCATCTGTTGTGAATCACCTGAAGAAAGGTTTGTGCTTTTAAAGTTTTTAAACCAATGGATATTGTTGCATCAATTAAAGCGTTTTTACAAGCTATGTAAAATAAATCATCCTTATTAAATATAACGTTGTAATGCTTTAGTGTAACTTAAGACGTTAGCCTTTAGTAACAGAGAATGTGCGTCTCATTTCTCTCTCTATATCATGAATCAATCGTGTGATGATAAGAAGTGATGAGAGAATCTGAGAATCCGAATCATTTGAATCAAATCATTTGTGAATGATTCAGTGATTCGATTCAGCGGCACGCGGACTACAAACGACAACAACAAACACAAACGAGTGAATCACAACCCAGAATGATTTCATTAGAGTGTAATATATTAGATATGATGTACAAATAATTGAATACCAAATATAAATAAAAATAGCCTATGTAAGTATGAACAATCTGTGTAATTTGTATATATTTTGTAAATGTTATATATAAGTCTATTAACTCTGACTGTATTACCAGTACACTGACTAGTGAACTAGGGGCTGATTGAGACGCATCCAGAGATTGAGTTTGCATTGATTTTTCTTTCTATTAATTATTGTCATCTTAAACAGGACAGAGTGTACAAACACAGAAAAACTCCTGGAGAATCAACAGAGATCCAAGTGACACACTATTATAAAGATGGCGTTTATTAAAGAGGAGAGTGAAGACATGAAGATTGAAGAAACATTGAAACATGAAGATACTGAGGAACTAAGAAAGATGGAGTTTATTAAAGAGGAGAGTGAAGACGTGAAGATTGAAGAAACATTCAGAGTCAAACATGAAGATACTGAGGAACAAACAGGTTGGTTTTTATTCTCAAAGATGAATGCACTACAGAAATGTCACGAGTGTAGAAATGTTAAGACATTTGACAGAAGTGTTGAGATCACATGACAAATATTAACGCTGCCTTCAATATCCTGCTTTCACTGCATTTCTTATTATAACATCATGCATTTAAGTTGTAACAATAATATGGAATAAGCCTAAAAAACTGTATATTTTACTGTAACATTAAACCCAATATCTTCTTCTAATATTAAAACCATTGATTTCTAGCACTTTGGCTACTTATTCAAAAGTATCTAAGAAAATTATTTATGTTAAAGTCATTTGCACAAACCGTGATATGTAAGTAATCACATTTGGCTACTGCATGCTGACTACATTTGGTCATTTAAAGTATTTGGTAAGCAAATAAAACAGACAGTGGACACTAAAGCTGCATCTAACTTAATCCGGATACAAATGAAAAGTTGTTTTTGTTTTAAAAATTTTCTCCATCCACACTACCGTTTTCAAGTATTTTCCAAAAGTTTCTCATCCACACTTGAACGTAAGAAAGTGTTAAATTTGCCTCATAAAAGCTCACTAAAACTATACAAATGCAATGGATTATACTTTTTCATGCAATTTCCTCTAGTAAGATCATTTCATTTGCCGAAATATATATATATATATTAGGGCTGTAACGATACTCCAAAACCACGATTCGGTTCGTATCACGGTTTTTTTTTGTGGGGGGTGGGAGAAAAAAACGTTGTTTTTTTTTAAAACAATATTTTTTATTAAATAACATTTGAAAATCTTTATAAACTGAACACCAAAGAACAAGATTAACAATGCAAATTATTAACAATATAAATAGCCATATGTCAAATAAATAAATAGCCAAAGCTATAACACTTCTGCTTTCTTTGTAACAAAATACTGTTGAAATACAAACAGAACTAAACTCCATTGTGGAGATGATTCGAGCATGTTGAAAATTCTTCTTCAATCAAGTTCTCTTACATTTACAGTTATTATTAGTAAATTAAATGGCTACTGTTTCACACTGAGGTAACTGAGGCTTACTGCCTGTGCTGCAAACCACAAATCAAGTAAACATTAAACAAATAAACAACTTATTTCTCTTACGAAAACCAAACTCGTTTGATTTAAGGGAGTTGAAAATTCTTCTTCAGAAACACCATCATGTCAACATTGTCTGGTGAGAGGCTTGCTCTCTGTGGTGTGTCAATGTCACCTGCAGTAGAAAATACTCTCTCAGGCCGCGATCACACCGAGCGCGTTTTTGCAGTTGGAGGCGCCTCTTTTGAATGGTTTTCTGTTGGCAGTGAGCGTTCTACGCGCTGCTTATGTGCCCCAGGCGCCTCGCGTTTTCACCGCCTGCTGCGCCTCGCGTTTTTGCAGGAGCGCTCTGAGCGCGTGAAGTAGAAAAAAAATCAACTCTGAGCGGAAAAACGCCCAACGTCATTCGCGTTCTTTTCCATTGTCCAATCGAATGAATGGAGAGGCGGGCCTTCTGTTGTGGTGACGGAATTTTACGGTTGCTTAAAAAGTCCGGAGACTGCAAGAAATAGAGGAGAAACCTTTTGTGTCTATCGTGGGTAACCTGGAGCTGTATTATTTAGGGTTTCTGCTAATATGACAGTTTACTTAACAGCATAAAACTAAGATTTTAGAGTGCTCGCGCTATAATCCTTTGATTTGACTGACAGGACAGCTGTTTTGGTCGTTGCTTAGCAACATAAAAAAAACGCAGCACGCTCTTTTATTAAAAGTCACCAAAAAAAAGGGCAGTGCTGTGCGCCTCGCGTTTTTAGAACTAAAAGACGCGTTCGGTGTGATCGCGGCCTCACTGGGGACAGATGTGGCTGGGATTCCAAGGTAACTTTTAGCCAACTTGTCTAAATGGGGGAACTGGTTCTGGTTGTCCTTCCACCACACAAGTGGATTTGAGTCCACTGAGAGGCAGAGATGCTCACATGTCTCTGAACTAGAGTCCAAGTCAAGTCTCAAGTCTCTGAGCCAGAGTCCAAGTCAAGTCTCTTTATTATATTAAGTCTCTGGTTATAATAAGTGTTGCATCACGCACGGCGACCCATCCAACACTGCAAAGCTATATATAAGGAATTCAAAGCATGTAATATGTTATTATTACTCCTTTATCTATTAGCATACAGTATCTGCTTTGATTTTGGTATACAAAAAGTATAAACAGGCTATTTCAACATGACAAAAACACCAAAAATGCTTTACTTTTAAGTTAATATCTGTATTTTGCCTTGTAGCATGAACACACAGTACAGTACAGATCAAAAATTAAGAAAGCACCATTTAGTATGTTTTTTAAGCTGTTTGGTTTATGAGGACACAGATGTCCCCATAAGCCATGTTTACGTTACCCTACCCTTTCACTGTTAAGGCTGGACCAGAATATTGGTATTTGATTATACGAATATTCGTTCGGTGGGTTGACATTCGATTTTAAAATGTAAGATTTGAATATTCTTTTTTTTTCATACACCTTTCATCCCCCGCAAAACGGTTCTCATTCGCGCTTAAATATGAATGAAGAAGATCAGACTGCTGCGCCACTAACAGACAGCAAAAATAAAAGAGATTGAGCAATATTTGGGAGACAGTAGCCTACTATAGTACAGTCAGGCCCACTTACATGGTGGAAGCAAAACAAAGGCTGTGACTGTCCCAATACCGCGCCACTTAAAGTGCCTTCAACGCAGCTGTAAGTTCCGCGTTCAAATACACTAAAGCTGACCGCAAATAATTACCATGAATGTGTCTGGGGAAAAGTAAGGAGATATTCAAATTATTTATTAATAAACTATTTGTCGCAAAGGTGAAGTTGATGATTCTGACTCGTCATCTGCGCACCGGCACGTCCAGGTCCTGTAAAGCCAGCTTCAGCTTTCACTCTTGGCGCAAACGATTGGATATGCGCCTAATAGCACACATTTATCTAGTTTAAACTATAAAACTAATATTGTGATATGCTTTAAGTTTTTAATATCTATGGATTTTAATTGAAATCGTGATGACTTAAGAGAGCTAAATTGATCTGGGCTGCGTTTCCAAAAGCATCGTAAGCCTAAGAAGTTCGTAAAAACGATCGTACGACTGATCTAAATATTACGGTCTGTTTCCCAAAAACATCGTAACTTAAGTAGCACTTGAAAATCTTCGTAGATCTACGAGTGCTCTGGAGTAATCGTAAAGCCTTACGGTGTGTTCACACGGGGCGCAAGCGTCAACGCTTCCCATTGACTTTGAATGGGTGACGTCAAGCTTTGCCGAAAGGAATTGTGGATCCGTCGGCGGCGCTTCACTCGCGTTGCTCGCGGCAGAAGTTGAGAAATTTTCAACTTCTGCCGCGAGCAACGCCAGTGAAGCGCCGCGTCAGCCAATCAGATCGCTTTATGCAACAGGGTTTCTGCAGATATGAACAAGTGAAATTTAAGACTTTTTAAGACCTTTTTAATACCACCTTATATGAAATTTAAGACCGAAACCTGTAATGGAAATAGATATTATATTACATGCATACATGTAATATTTAATGTGTTTAATGTAAAAAGTAAACACAATTTCATGGCTGTCATAAATTAAATTTATTACTACGATATACTGTGAACTTTTCATATCAGCAGATACTATTCCACACAAAATATCCCCATAAAAGTACCACTAGAAATATCTGATGTAAAAAAAAAAATTCTGAAGCAATATTTTCATCAGTGCTCTATTAGCTTTTACATCTTAAATCTGCATTTGATTTACCTTTATAAAGGCCTTTTTTTTTTACTTTTGAAATGTATGCATTACCTTTGAAATTTATTTTATGAATTTATCAATAAATTCTAAATGGCTGTTAGCAGTGAGATTACATAATTTACACTGCAAAATTAAAAGTGAGATTAATGTTTTAAATACATTTATTGATTTATAAATATGTACATTAGAAATGTTGGGTGTGGAGGCATACTTTTAAACACACTAAACTACCAGCAGGTGGCGGTAAGTCACTTCATGAGCGAGTTATTTCAACTGATTCGATCAAAACGCTGAATCATAGCAGAACGTTGCTAGGAGAATGCTTCTGCTAATGTTGCATATTGTCTAATATGTAAGTAACTACTTGACTAACTAATTTTTTATTGAGCTAAAATTAATGTAACATTTGTAATTGTGAGAATTTTCAGCAAAAAGCTCACTTGGTATATTACTGAACTATATCATGTTATAAATAAACTATACATTTGAAATTTTTTTTACCTCAGTGTGTTTCTTTAGAGTGCTGTTACATTCATTTGTTTTAAAGTATGTCACAAATAGACCAGAAATACACTATCCATTATCAATTTCTGTTTACGTTGAATGTATTAAAATATGAATCTTTCTTGCCTTTCGATGCTTTGCTAGTTGTTTTTGTCACTTCAGTTTTAATCAGGTGGTTTGTTCGGTCGGGCAAGTAAAAAAAAAAAACATTTTAAAAGTATTTCAAAGGCTGGTGGTCAGCTAGCTCGACCTATATTTCTTATTATTATTGATAACATTATATACAGAAAAAGGTCGTTTGACCTGTATTCTGCTACTGCGATTCTGAAGACGCAGTAACTTCCACAGAGGGAGAAAAAAATCTAGTTGTTAGCAACTGGCCTTAGCCAAGCCCTATATTCAGTTTTTTCAAGCTAAGTATCGCTAAACTTGCACTTCCCCATAGCTAAAAAGTTAAATCCATTTACTTCTGCGGTACAATCCGAGAGAGACTCGCGACAATAACAGAAAGCTGATTGGCTATTGCATGCTGGTCTCATTTGTAGTTTAAATACAGCAAATTATATTTGGAATAGTGAAATAAAGAACTACAACACCACGGAAACAACAAAAAGATAATTTAAATGAGCATTAGAGGTAGCGTTACATGGACATCGGAAAAATAAGACCTGTGTAAAATGATTTAAGACCTAGAACAGCGAATTTAAGACTTTTTAAGGCCTAAAATTTTGATTTTTAAATTTTAGACTTTTTAAGACTTTTTAAGACCCCGCGGAAACCCTGATGCAAATACAGTGGCCAGGCGGTAACCAATCACGTTCATCCTGTTCAAGAGCAGCATTTCATTGGCTGACGCTGCTATGACCATAAACGTCAGCCACGCCTTCCGTTAAGCGTTGAACACACCGTTGAGTGCATCGTAAGAAGACAGAGTTATGAGGACACCTGCTGGACATCCGGTAAATTGCACCTAAAATGTACTTCTCTTCAAAGTAACTTTTCATTTTATTGGTATGAATATATTTATTCATTTCTATTTTCTACTCATTACACAATTCAATATAGAAATAATAAATAAATAAAATACAATTACATAATAAATGTTAGGATGAAAAAATTTTTTTAATTAAAATTACAAACTTAAAACTTAAAGTTTTTCAGGCTGTGATAGTATTCACATGTCACACACTGATTGTCATCTATTTCACTAATTGCAGAAGGCCCCACTTGACTGCGCTCATGATGTTGAATGATGGAGAAATAACTGCCTGATGATGGCCAATGATTTACAGATCTTGAGTATCACTGACGAGCAGCTGAACTTTTGTGGTAAGTACTTGTGTCTCTGCATTATAACCAGGGCCAGACGGAATCTGCGGATTTTTTTGGCAATTTCTGCGCAGAATTTTTTGAAAAATCTGTGGAATTCTGCGGAATGGTTTTAAGAGTATAGGAGAGCACAGAAAGCTGAAAACATTACAAATAACATAAAAAAAACTTTTATTTCAGGTTGACAATACGAATCATATTGGAACAACTGTTTTGTTAAACAAAGCTAGGTCTCTTTTATACTAAATCCACTAAAAGGAGCAGGAAACATTTCTTTTTAAATTTTACACAAATCATCGACTAAACATTTGCATATCATCAAAGACTATAGAAACTCTTAAATCATTCAATAATAAATAAATAGCATGCACTAAAAAATAATAAATATTAATAAATAAAAAAGTTGCTTATAACAACAATGATAAATAAAAGTGGTGTAGCAATCAATTAAACACTTAAATGCAGTACATTAGAAAACTAAATTTTGTAATAAGTTATAGTAATTTAGTTGTAAAAATAGTAATTTACAATAAGTAGTATTTTGCATCAGGGAAAAAAAGTTATTTACATTATTTACATCAGAAAAACTACTGGATGTGAGTAAAGATGGAATGTAGATGTGTTAATCTCTGGTGTTAAATTTGGCAATCAGCATCATTTTAACATTCTCCTCTGTTAGGCTGCGTCTGTGTTCTGTTAAAAGTGCAGAATAGTGAGATAAAAGCCTCTCCACATCCACTGAAGTTGTAGGGAGATGCAGGTACAGTGCAGCTAGTGGGGCGAGTGTGAGCATTCGATCTTCCCTGGCAGCCCACCACTCCACCGCACTAACCTCACCTGCATCAGTCTTGTCCATGCGGATGTAACAATGCCACTCTTCTGTGGAGACATTCCTCAGTGCGGGGACAATTTGAACATAATCCTTAATAGCAGGTTTTAAACCGGATACCTTGGCAGGATCAAACTGAGATGCTCCACAATGAAGGAGGCCTGGGGCCTCATGTACAAAGACTTGCGTTGAATTAATCCTAAAACATAGCGTACGGACAAAGCTGTAAATGTGCGTACGCACTAAAAAAATCAGATGTATGAAACACTGCGTACGCGGAATTCCACGCATATCTCTTTGTACATTTGAATTAACGTGAAATTGAGCGCACATGCACGAGCGCAAAACCCCTCCCTGCCTCCTTCCCCGTATTAATATGGTAATGACTCCACTTTGGCAAAACCAAACGAAAAAGCAAGCAAGAGAAACTTAACAGAATGTGATTTGAAGGTGCTCCTCACCGGTAGACCGGAGAAAAACTGTTATTTGCAAGTTTGTAAAAAAATAAAAAATAGAGTGGGAGAGTTTAGCTGACGCGGTTAACACAGTGGGGTCTGAACATCGCACTGTGAACGAATTAAAAAAGAAATGGTCCGATGTAAAGGTGCAGGTGGAGAACAGCGGCGACTTAGCCTACGTTTCAGCGCATCAGTCAGAGTCATAGAGCGCAAGCAGATGAACATCGTTGTCTTGTAACGGTAAAATATCTTGTTTGAATAAGTGCAACGTTGTCTTTATGAAATAAACAATAGTAGGCCTATGTCTATAAAGGTTCATATAATGCCTCACCACACGGTGTGATGTTGACATAATGTGATTTAGTTTGACACAAAGCAACCGAGTGATCCTTATCAGCTAGGTAAAATATTTTATAAGAAATTTCTATTTTGATTTTATGGTTATCTGCTGAGTTTGCTGATGCTTGTAAATTACATGATGTAATTTATTAACATTTCATCATATTATATAGCCTATATAGCCATTGAGAGGGACATCCCAGTGGATCGCAGTGTTGTTTGAATTAGTTTACATAAGATATATATATATATATATATATATATATATATATATATATATATACACACACACACACATACACACACATAAGATATTTACATACCCTCTATATGTATATTATCTGTATAAAAGTTATTAATACTAATTAAATATAAAATAAGAATATTATTGTGTGTTATTTTTTTGGTGGTGGAGGGGTTGGGGGACGGGGGGGTGCCCTTTTTTCAGTTTCAGCACATGCCCCTCAAAAGGTCTGTGCACGGCTCTGGTGCCACCGGCATTTCAGCTGCCCAATCGCCCGCTCTACAAGTGCGAGAATGGGCATCATTGTATCTGCGCTCTTGGTCAGTTTGTGGGTTGTTGAGGGGGGGTTAACAGCCACGTCTTTAATGGATAACCGCGGTCTCCTGATATGCAGTTAAATAATTACGCTCAATAAAATAAAATAAAGTAAAACTTAGCTGTTTCCGATTCACGTATCCAAATTGTTCTTCGGATGGCGCCTTTATAGCAATGTCCGTGCAGTCGATCGCTTGCGCTTACATTAGGAAAACCGGTGATCGCTGCAAATTGTGCTTTGTTTGGCTGGTCAACTGCATGGTATGGAAATCTTATATACCTGCTAGACATGCGGATGATCCCGTCCCATACAGCTGGCATTGCACGGCTCAAAGACGACTGGCTTAACCCAGAGCGGTCTGCCAGTTCTCTTGGGAAAGAACAATTTGCCAGGAAACCAAGCGTTATCAGCACCTGTAAGGGAACGGGTAATGTGTGGTCCCTCGCTGTCTCCAAATTTGGACCCAACTCAGCAAAGAGCTCCAAGAGGATAGCTCTTGGAAATCTGAAACAGCTTATAAGCCAGTCATCATCGTGGGCCAGAAAATCACTGTGATCCCTAAAAACGCGTTCCCTTTGGATTTGGCCATTGACAATGTCCTCCAATAAGGCCAACACTGCCATTGCCATAGACTAAAGGATGTATACATTTGCAAATGCTTTTATATGTTCTAAATCACATAATTGGTAGAAAAATATTGTCTCAATTAACCCATTTTATCAATTATAAATTAATGTTTTCCACATGTGTTGGTGCGATACTTTGTAGTGTGCAATTTAAAATAATTGCCTCTAGGAGTCGCCAAGGGAAATGAAACAAACACACGCACAAAAAATACACGTACGCCAGACATGGAGTTGGCGTGGATCAACGCACATTCTCACGTTAATTTCATCGTTAGTAAATCCAAACGTGAGCGTGAAATCTGGCGTACGCAAAGTTTTTGTGCGTACGCAGCGTTGATACATGAGGCCCCTGCTCTCCACAGAAGTTAATGGGAAGGATTGGCGTATCATATGCACACGAAATTGGACTTTGCATATGTATTACACGCAATTGGAAAGTGTAAAGTCGTGTTATTTATACGCAAATTGATGAGAACGGGTTGCACTTCCATTCAAATGTCTTTGCTATTTTTGCACATTGTCTGTCTTGTATACTTGTATATTGTTCTTTTTATAATATGTATCGTCTTGTCACTGTCATTCTGTAGCACTGTGGAGCTCTGTCACAAAAACAAATTCCTAGTATGTGCAAACATACCTGGCAATAAAGCTCATTCTGATTCATTGTTCGCTGTAAAAATGAACATGGACTGACACGGAAATGAACCGTAAATTCATATAATTGCAGTCTACTGTGTTTCACAGTCAACACGTGGCTTTTTGGCTAGGTTTAGAATAGTGCAGTTTTAAATAAACAAGGCAACATAATACATGCACTTGTCCAGGTAGAAAAGTTCTTTAAAATATGGTTTTTAATAAAGATTTAATGCAATTTAATAAAGAAAGGCACAGAGAGCCGACTGTTTCTATCTGTGGTAAGTTTTAATTTAAAATAAATATTTGTTAAAATAAAATATTTGTGATAGCCCAATTTCAATATGAAAAGGAAGCTATAGCCTACCTATGCTGTGTTTAAATGTGTTACAACTTGCTTGAGCAACTTAATATACAAATCTAGAAGTCAAGTGCATTAAATAATAGCCTACGTCGTTTTTAATACGTTGAGTTTAAACGTGAATATGTCTAGTATTATTGTATTAATGTACTGTGATAAAAGAGTGTCCCAATGCTGAAAAAGCACGTTTGGATTTGAAATTAAAATAACAGATAAATGGTGTGTTTGTGGTAAACACCCACGGATCAGGAACGGACTGCAAGCACGTCCTGTGTGAAAGCAAAACGAGTCCGTGCTGCCTCTGCACAGCATACGCAACGCACGCGGACTGCATACGCACTGCATACGGAGTATGTGTGAAACAGGCGTGATGTGGTCTGCTGGAAGTTCTACTCAAGAAATATCTCGACATCTGAAATCCATTGGTGTACACGCTACTTTAAAATAAAATAATGTGTCCTGTTGTAAAGTCGTTGCCGTATTGTTGTGTACAAAGTTCAGATGTTATTATTTTAAGAAATGTATGTATTTAGGCTTCTCCTTATTTTTATGTTTTAGACATCCATCAATTACTGTGAAGAAAAAAATGCCGCGCTGGTGGAAACAAGACTTTCGGACGTTTTTCTAAAATTCATTAATGGTCATAAAAACCGAAGCTGAACATAATTCAAAACTGTAAAGTATTTGCTGAATAAAGAAAATATGAAGGATGCCGCTTAATATTTGGCTTTTACGTGAACTGTAAAGCTTATCCCTGATTCCATTTGTGTTCTTTGTTTTGTAATATATATTATTTTCGTGAAATATATTTTTCTCAACATGCATTTCTCGTGGCCATGAGTTTAATGCATAAACAAACCTGCGTGACCATAGTAACCCAGGATTATCAGAGATATTTTATTTTGAGTTAAGAAATTATATTAATTGTTATAGAAATTAATACAATATTAAATAATTATATAGGCGATGCTGTATATGCCAATGCTGTCTGTGCGCAACGTAGACAGCTTTCACAAGTGTATCATGAATAAATACATGTACTTCAGATGAAATAGCCCTGCAAGAAAAATTTCATGCATCCCACAATCTTGTCCATTAACTGACCTTCTTTTTTTCCGTAATATTTGTATTATTTGTTTATATTCGTTATTTTTTCCTTCATTTTGATCTCGTTACATAACATTCTGAATGTAAATGATACTGTAAAGGTTCTATGACTGGGGTTTTTACTGCAATGCAGTTTAAACGTTAAATTTAACATATATTGTATTTTATTTAGTCTAATTAATAGACAAATAATTGAAGAGTGAATCATTCACGTAGTTTCATTTGGAAATAATTTATCGTCACACAGTAAAATAGGCCTACATTCCTTCTATTCACTAATAGTCTTTTTTCCGTATTTGTATTAATATTATCATTATCATTATTATTACTATTACTAATATTATTATTAGCCTATTATTATTGTATATATTTTTATTTTCGTTTATATTCATTTCCCCCCCTTAATTTGGCTATCTTTACTTAACGTTCATGTAAACGATACTGACATATGCTATATGACTGATGTTTACTGGAATGTAGTTTAAAGGTTGAATTGAACATATATTTTATTTTGTTTCGTCTAACTAATAGACTAGACTATATAAATACTGTTTTACTGAGGAATGAATCATTCACGTAGTTTCATTTGTAAATGAAAACATGCTCATTTATCGTCACACACGGGCATAAATACAATAAAAAAGTCAAAACTTTACTGGCATAATAGTCAGGCGTTAAAAATAAATAGCCCTAACCAGTTATTAAAATAATAATAGCCTAATAATAATAATAATAATAATAATAAATAATTAGTGATTTAGAGCTATCTATTTTTTGTTTTGTTTATTGTGAATCGCTTAACCTAAATAACTCTCTGTATTTATGATATTTGCCATATATTTTGCAAATATTGTATACGACAATTATGCCAATAAAGTTTTGACTTTATGATTGTATTTATGCCCGTGTGTGACCATACGATTTACAAATGGAACGTGAATGATGCACTCGTCAATGAAACACTATAAAGGTTATCTATTGATTAGACGAAATAAAATGAATATATATAAATATATATATATATATAATATGAACGAATAATACAATTATTACAAAAGAGGAGATCAATTCATGGATAGGGCTGTGGGATGGATAAAATGTTTCTTGTAGGGTTTATTAAATATAAGTATGTTATGTAATATTTATTCATGATAAACTTTTGAATGCTGTCTACATCGCGCACAGACAACATTCGCATTTACAGCATTGCCTATTGTTAATATAATAACTTAATATTGCATTAATTTCTATAACAATTAATATAATCATTTCTTAACTCAAAATAAAATATTAATAAACCTATCTCTGATAATCCTGGGTTATGGTCACGCAGGTTTGTTTATGCATTAAAAATAAGGATGTCCTTACCTCGACAAAATGATCTCGTGGCCACGACGAGTTAATATGATGTTCCCACGAATTAATATCTTGTGTCAACGACATAAGATGACCACGACAAACAAAAGTGAGCCGAAGGTGTCCATTCCAGGTCACCGTACAAACGATTAGCTTGCAGCGATATTTGCTGCCGCTTCAGTTCAGTGCGTTACATGACTGCCCCCTACTGATCATGGCTTTCCTATGTCATTGTATTTTTTCATTGTATTTTCCGTGTTCCCTTGGAATACACCGGCATCACGCGAGACCACTTTACTTCCCTCGCGCATTTTAAATGGCCAGATCTGTATGTACTGCACTGAAGTAAAATGCTCTAAATGGATACATTTCGGGATATTTGTACTAATTCTGTAACCAATCCTTAGAATACATGTCAAAGAAAATTAACAATATGAAAACTTCACTCATATTCTATACACTGGTGTATTTGGGGATGTTTGGCCCATTAATCCAAGGGAACACTTTTGGGATAAGGAAATTATATTGGGAAGAAGATGGCAAAGTCTGTAGATGATATTGGGAAGAAGATGTCAAAGTCTGTAGCCAATGGAGTTGAAGTTGAGATCTTCAGAATGACCTGTTTTTTTTTGTTTTTTTTTTCCCAGAAATTTTTCAGTGCAAACTGCATGACTGATAAGAGAACATGAGTTTATGGCTGTTTATAGAGGGTCTAAATTGAACAACTTTTTTCCTAAACAGTGCAAATGTTCATGTGTACTTTCTATAATCATCATTATCATGCCCTCATAGTATTATTTATTTAGTTACGCAGTTATTGCCACAAATACTTACATGGCCAAAGCGATCAGTGCGTTGATCCAGCATTCTAAGAAATGATTGGCTAGACATCCCTGGTGCTGCCATTTTCAGCTCTTCAAAAGAAAAAAGGACATCTGTCGTGTACACAGTTGAATGGTGAGAAGTGGCAGGCCAGTGGTCATTATGGATCAGGTCATCCACTCCAGGACTCCAAGTGGCTTCACATGCCTTGCATCTAATCTGAGGCAATCTGGGTCATATCGCCCTGGAAAAAGAAGGAAATATATACTCACAATTAATTTTGACAGACGCAAACTGTGTCATTCTGACTACTGATATGCGAACCTTTGAATAAGGATAGATCAGGAGGACACTTCTACAAACATTTTGTCAGGCACTCTATTGGAAGTCACACTTTTGTCAGGCAAATTAACTATCCCCATACAAACAAAGGTTAACTGTTTTCCTCCACATAGGTGGGCCCAGACAATCTAATCAACACAAACTATTGAATTGGATTTCAATGACAATGAAGCCATGATAAAGAAAATTTCTGGATATGTGTTCCACAATGTAACATGTATGAATGTAGCATAATCATGATTTGTATATGTTCATAGTTGTGACAAAGTGATAGGGAGTATTTACGAGGTGTGATCAGCAAATACCTGTGGTGTGAAATTTTGCAGACACATCTACAGAACTGACCCCCACCCCACCCATAAAGTTCTTTTTACCATTCTCTGTAACCACAACTATGGACTGTCCTGCGATGACACTGGACGATCCTTGTAGGCAGATGGGAGTTTTACTTACTCACACATGTTCTGAGGGCAGAAAGGAAAATGATTGGTTTACAGATTCAACCAATGAAATTGAAGCAGAGGCGGGGTCAGGAAATTTGGACTTGAAGAGGGAAATCCTTCTGACAGATACGTTATAACGCTTCGTGTGAGACATTTATTGCAAGGTAAGTGAATTTACCATGTATTTATAAAAAAAATTAGTGGTGGGCATAGATTAATTTTTTTAATCTAGATTAAATCTTGAAATTAATCTAGATTAATCTAGATTAAAATGGCTAATTTGAATTCTGCTGAAGGCATTCAGAATATGTGTGCTACCCAAATAATGACTAAAACTAGCCTAAGTCTTTGAGAACGGGTTTCTCAAGCCAGGTGGCGCATTAGACCAGGCGCTCATCTCCTGTTTCCAAAATGCATTACAAACTGCTTGACAATTGCATTTACAACACAATTAACTATACAAACTTGTGTAACCAAGTACTTCTGCGCAAAATGCTGTACGACGTGCGCGTTCCCGTAAAATACACAGGCGCGCGGTATTGATAGCCTATCTGCGTGCAGTCTTCCAATAAACTGCGTTGCTTTTAGAAGTGTAAATTCAGTTGTTGCATATAGTTTAATGTCTTTATTTCGGGATTATCAAAGTAAATTATAACTCAAACTTGAGATTTTACTGGGGCACAGCAGATTTTCACTGGGGCACGTGCCCAGGAAAAAGGGTCTAGCAACGCACGCACCTGCCCTGAAGCGGCTTCATAACTGCATCAATGTCAGCACGTCTCATTTGATGTGGTAATTTCACAGAAGTTGAAGACTCGTTCTCGCCCCCTACAGTGCAATTCGACTAGGTATATGTCATCCGTGCTAAAATTTCAAGGTGAAAGTCATCATATCTTGTGTGGTTTAGACCCTGCTCCTAACCCAACTTTGAGAATAGATTAACGGCGATATTTTTTTTTTTTGCGCGATATGAGTCTCACGTTAACGTAGCACGCTAACGCCGATAACGGCCCACCACTAAAAAAAATCTGCATATGTGTCGTTTACTAAGATAACTAGCAAACAATATGATCATATCGTATGCATTTTCATTTGACTGCTTCATCAGTCGATCGCACCAAAGCTGCTTATGTGGTAAATGTAGTAAAACATGTTTTTCTAATGCTACCGCGCTGTCTGTGAAACAGATATGAGTGAAAACAGAACTCAAATCTATGTTGTTTCATCAGTTTGTGTTAGCATTAGAGCTACTCTATGGAGTTTACTCTATAAGTTCGTATTATTGTTTTTAACTGAACTGCACTGCTCTCAGGGCAGGAGTAATGACATTAAAATTACTGATATTGTAACTGAACTTAGCTGCTCCTATTGTGTATCCTCAAAAATATATTGTGCTATTTTACTCAATATGATATTATTGTACTTAAACAGATGATGTATGGTTGTGACAATAATCCATAGACTGATCAAAGTGCTGATTATTGCAATACTAGATGTCTCAACAGATTGTGAACCGTATGTGTATGCAGCGGGGCAGCACCTGTGATTCCCACAACTTAAGTGAACCAAAGAACTTTGGGTGACTTCCAACATATGGCAGATACATGTAAACAGGTTTGATGTATGTCCCATGTGACCACCTCCAACCAATTGGAGGCGGTGGAATAAAAGATCTGGCCAAATTCCACCATTAAAAATGGGCCAGGTGGGCTAGTAATTAATCGTGGCAAACCAGACAGGCATAACCAATAAAAACCCGGAATTACCAATTTTGGGTAGCGTGGATAGGTATAAGTATGGATAACCGGACAGTCAGAGACCAGATGCGGTGACCTTTGTCTCGACTTCTTGACATCTTGACATCTGGAACTCTGCTTTTCGAACCTTATTGACTTCATTGAGAAAATTCATCATCTCTGCTCCACGACACTTGCAGACTCTGGTGTGGCAGCCATTCTCCAGGTATGCTGCTTTGAACCATATAAGATGGCCCAGGTTGTTCTTCATCACTAGAGATTTGAACAGGTGATTCTCTGTCCTCATTACTGTGGACCAGATTAGATGGTCCAGGCTGTTCTTCACCAGAGAATTCTATCGGTGGTTCTCTGTCCTCATTACTGTGGACCAGATTAGATGGTCCAGGCTGTTCTTCACCAGCGAATTCTATCGGTGGTTCTCTGTCCTCATTACTGTGGACCAGATTAGATGGTCCAGGCTGTTCTTCACCAGCAAATTCTATCGGTGGTTCTCTGTCCTCATTATTGTGGACCAGATTAGATGGTCCAGGCTGTTCTTCACCAGCGAATTCTATCGGTGGTTCTCTGTCCTCATTATTGTGGACCAGATTAGATGGTCCAGGCTGTTCTTCACCAGAACAGCGAATTCTATCGGTGGTTCTCTGTCCTCATTATTGTGGACCAGATTAGATGGTCCAGGCTGTTCTTCACCAGCGAATTCTATCGGTGGTTCTCTGTCCTCATTATTGTGGACCAGATTAGATGGTCCAGGCTGTTCTTCACCAGCGAATTCTATCGGTGGTTCTCTGTCCTCATTATTGTGGACCAGATTAGATGGTCCAGGCTGTTCTTCACCAGCGAATTCTATCGGTGGTTCTCTGTCCTCATTATTGTGGACCAGATTAGATGGTCCAGGCTGTTCTTCACCAGCGAATTCTATCGGTGGTTCTCTGTCCTCATTATTGTGGACCAGATTAGATGGTCCAGGCTGTTCTTCACCAGCGAATTCTATCGGTGGTTCTCTGTCCTCATTATTGTGGACCAGATTAGATGGTCCAGGCTGTTCTTCACCAGCGAATTCTATCGGTGGTTCTCTGTCCTCATTATTGTGGACCAGATTAGATGGTCCAGGCTGTTCTTCACCAGCGAATTCTATCGGTGGTTCTCTGTCCTCATTATTGTGGACCAGATTAGATGGTCCAGGCTGTTCTTCACCAGCGAATTCTATCGGTGGTTCTCTGTCCTCATTATTGTGGACCAGATGAGGTGCCCCAGGCTGTTCATTATTTTCTCTGGCGTTTTCTACAGGTTGGTCGTCATCGTGTACTCCCAGAGGTTGATTATTATTATTTATAAAATACACGGGGGCAAGAAAAACCTCAATGGGGTCACCTCGGTTTTCCTCAAAAGAGACAGACAAAAAATCTGCATTCCAGGACAACACAAACAACAATGGATTGGGTCCAGGACCAGGAATCAGGGGATTCATAGCAAGTTGTTGGATACATCTCACAACTACAGCTAAACCACTTTCTGCGAGGTTACGTGGCATGCGTATTTCTGGAAGGTTAATCTGGATCTCCTCATTCGCAACAGATACAGAAAAACTTACAACGTTATTAATGAGGATTGGGCATTCAGTGCTTGGGGCTTCACTTCTCTTTGACAACCTTACTGATCTGCGTTCCCCTCCTGCTCTCTGTCTTTGCAGCTGAGGAATTTGAAATAGATCATCAGGGTATTTAATATCTTGCAAAAGCAATGTCCCTGATACTTGCTTGTATTTCTTTCGCTGGACGTATTCACGTGGACTTGGATGTGACAGCAATGGCTCACATTCGGCTTCTGATATATCCAGTTTCTGTCACAGTGCATCAAGTGAGTCTTGAATCCTTTCCCTTGTTCTGTTGGTTCTTTCCTCCATCTCATCCAGAGCTTCCAGGATGGGATCAGGAAGTCCCGCTGTTTCTTCAGCTTCAGCTTCAGGCCCTCCTGTCTGACAGCTTTCCAAATCCTCAGAAGCTGGTACCTCATGTCTGTATTGGTCCTCCAATTCTCTTAGCATTCTTGTCAAGTGTTGGTATGAGTGTGGCCCACCTGCTTTCCCCTCCTCTCTGTGTTCCTTGGGCCCTCCTTTCTAAGAGTCTTGGCTCTGCCTTGTGGGTTGTTCTCTCTCCTTCTTTTTGTCTTGGATGCAGCGCTGGTGTTGAAGTTCTGTGTTCATATGATGCCAATCCCTCCCTCAAGTCTGTATATGAGTCTCTCACTCTCCTGTCGTCTGTCTCTCTTCTCAACTCCTCCTTGCAGCTTTGTTGATTTTCTTCAGTTTCAATATCGTCTTGTACATACCCTTCAAATTCTATTGGCCCTTTTATGTCTATTTTTCCCTGTACTAGAGGCATTTGGTTCACAGCCTGGTTGCAGGAAGGAGCATATGGAGGTGGCCTTTCTTCTTTTATTTCATTACTCTTAGTTTCTTTTTCCTGTTTCTCACATTTTAATAATTTTAACCCGTATTGCTTAAACAAAGCAAGTACCCCTAATTCTTGTTCTCTTTTCTTTTCTCTCTTTACAGATTTGTCAATGGATTTTTTTTATTAAGACCTCCATTTCTTTACACATTGCTACATCAAACGTTCCCCCTGCTGGCCATTTAGTTTCCAATTTCTTTGTTCTATCTGCCATTTTTTCTCGAGTTTCCTTATTACTTCTTTACAGGCTGGATTTTTAGAGGCCAATAATTCTGCTGGATTTGACATTTTTGAGAATTAGAAGTGATATCTTATCACTTTTTGTGAGATTTGATTTGATTGTCTCAGATATTTTAAAATGATCACTATATGTTTTCTTGTCAATTAAATTGAAGGGTAACACAAGGCCCTTTGGTTCTTCCTACAGAAAATTGCTTTCTGTCCAGATGATGTTCTCCCCCAAGCTGAATGCCTCAAAACTCCACAGTCTCCCTGTATGATATTTGCGACCTGTAGCCATCACTCCTCCTGCCCAAATTGAGTAAGTGAGAAATGGGGTTAACCTTATGCAAAACCCTTCTTTCCTTGATACACTGATATTCAATTCATCTTTTGTGCAATATCTGGGATTTAATGGTTCCATATAGTCAATTTATAGTCTTTTATCCTGTTTTGATAAAATTTGTCTACCCATTTTACCCCTCCTTTTCTTTTCTCCATTTACAGCTTCTTTATTTTCCATTGTCTCCTTTTTACATGAATTGGTTGACCAGTGATCGCACCAACTCATGCTGTTGCACTCCTGCTCTCTCGCGATCTTTGTGGATTTCTAACCACAGACACTAACGAAAATTTACAACATGCTTACCCCGGTGTTGAACCGTCCAATGACGGGTTTACGGTTGTTCCGCCAAATTTATGAGATGCTTACACCGGTGTTGAACCATCCAATGACAGGTTTACGATTGTTGTGCCAAATTTACAATGGGGAGTTACCCGGTATCGCGTCAAGCTATATCCCCCGGGATAGTGAATTATGTTGTTTGCGCCGGGTAGTCCGGTGTTTGCTGTCATCATGGTAGAGAAATATATCCTGTTTGCGTGTCCATCCATTGTTGGTTGAGGAATGAAGCTTTGAAGAATGTTTTTATGGTCTAGTCCCACATACGTGTTGTAGGGTGGGGCGTCAGGATGTGTTCATGTTGCTCATTACCAATTATAAAACAAGTGCAAATAATACTAAACATAAAATTATAATCATAATATAAATAATATTCTTATCTTTAAAAAAGTAAAAACCTTACCTTTTTTACAGACTATGGGGTTAAGTGTCTCCGTCTGCGTGCGTGTGTCTGTGGCCCTCTTTGGTCTCATACTCCCTCCTCAGCATGCGTGTGTGCAACAAGAGCATGTTAACAAAACCATTTGAACATCTTATATGTAAAAGTATCCGTACATGTAATGGCTGTATATAAAATGCTTTTCAGCAATATAATAATAGGAAATCTGTTTAAGAGTAAAATCTGCTCTATTTGAGCGGGGCTAGTCTGTGTCTCACAACCATTTTCGCAGTGGATTCGAATTAGTTCTTACTTCGCCCCTACGGTATACCACTGTTTTAAGAAATCTGCGGACTGGA
Organism: Garra rufa; assembly: GCF_049309525.1. Classification (NCBI taxonomy): domain Eukaryota; kingdom Metazoa; phylum Chordata; class Actinopteri; order Cypriniformes; family Cyprinidae; genus Garra; species Garra rufa. The sequence continues at coordinate 70,098,425 of NC_133362.1, forward strand.
TTACTGTGTGAAAGAGAGGGTTTGCAAACATTTTAAATGTAACACATTTATTTCCTAGTTATTTTTAATAAACGAAATGCAACTTATTCCTCCTGGCTTAAGCTTACATTTTAGCTGAACCATAATTTATTTCACATCAAACACAAAGTCTTTTATTTTATCCATAACCTTAAACCATAAAGTCTTTCTGTAATGTTTTAAAAATATAAATGATAACACTTGTGCCCAACAGTGTAGCTTATTCATGTATACATTCAGTCCTCCAAGTCTTATTCTCTTCTTTAAAAGAAATGAATATAAACAATGTGATCACACATGATATTAAATCAAAGAAAAAACATTTACATTAGTTTTTAGGTAGCGGTAAATATTGTAATGGGGAGCCAGCAATGTCAAAATAAGTAAAGGGAAAAAAAATTATTTTAACAGACCAAACCATATGGATTATGGGGGACCTGGACATGCCGGGGCATGTCAATTTGAAACTGTATCACCCCCCTTAACCTACCCAATCACAGTAAACTATCTCTATTTCTATATTTTTTAATAAACATCATTTACTATATTTTTATAAAGTTTTGAATTGTACAAAGTGAACACCTACCCATCACACAAAAAGTTCAGCACACTTCCATTTGTAATAAAATATTGTAAGTCATTTAAATTATTACAGTAGGACTCAAGACATTTCATCATAAATCACATTTACGTTGTTATATCAATGTAATATTCAAATTATTATAAAAATTTGTGATCTGATAAGTCCTATTAACATTTCAACCTAAAAAGTGACTCTAGCACAAACACTCACACAAACAAACATGAAAAATAAAACAAAAAGCAGACACAAAACACAAACAAACATGCAAACTAAAAACTAAAAAGCAAACACGACACAAACTCAAACACAAAACACAAACATACATGCAAAATAAAACACAAAAAGCAAAGACAACACAAACTCAAACACAAAACACAAACAAACATGCAAACTAAAAACTAAAAAGCAAACACGACACAAACTCAAACACAAAACACAAACAATCATGCAAACTAAAAACTAAAAAGCAAACACGACACAAACTCAAACACAAAACACAAACAATCATGCAAACTAAAAACTAAAAAGCAAACACGACACAAACTCAAACACAAAACACAATCATGCAGACTAATACACAAACATACATGCAAAATAAAACACAAAAAGCAAACACATGATGCAAACTCAAACACACACACACAAAAAAGCAAAAGACAAATTAAAAACGTAAAAATATTGTCACTAAAATTTTAAACAAGTATTTTTGTTTTCTCAAAACACAAACATGTACGATCACGCTGCTCACGTGTTATTGTAGCCCAATTTGTACTGAATACATTATAATCATAACCATAAATACGTTTTAAGGTGCTGGAAACACACAAATGTCAGGGTAGGACAAAACATCAGCAGCATTCCCAAACCACCTAAGACCCCAGAGGGTTAAAATAGATGGTAATGCAAATATAATTATACATGACATCAAAGTAACAAACATGTTACTACAGCAAAACAAATCATTCGTCGTTCATCTTAAACATGTATTCAACATTTAAGTTTATTGAACACATAACCCACTTATTTTAAAGATGATATTAAACATTTCCATGTTTATAAAAATAAACATTTACAATACTTTTAGGCGATCATAAATACAAAACATAGTAACAAACATGTCACTTCAGCAAAACAAATCATTATACAACGTTCATTTTATATTTTTAAGTTTATTGAAGTTATAAAACATAGTAACAAACATGTTACTACAGCAAAACAAATCATTATACAACGTTCATTTTATATTTTTAAGTTTATTGAAGTGATAAAACATAGTAACAAACATGTTACTACAGCAAAACAAATCATTCATCGTACATCTTAAACATGTATCCAACATTTATTGAGGTTTTGAACTTATAAAACACATCATGCACTTATTTTAAAGATGATAATACACATCTCCGTGTCTTTTATAAGAAGAAACCAAATGCATCTTCTTCGAATACTCGCTGACTTTACGCGTAAATCACACAACACATGTGAGGAGTGTCTTCTAGGGCTCTCCTGGGAATATACAGTTGTTCTGAAAAAGCTAAATGAAAAACATTCGGACGCATACGAGACTCCCAATGTAAGGAGAAATCTCCACAGCCCATCTCATGGATGCTTGCAACTAATCGCGAAACACACAACATTATTTTACACTCACTGTTTTAATTTGGTTATTCAATTATTTAACACACATACTTACATTCAAATTTTACGCCTAATATACTGGTACTTTTACTTTTATCAGTCTGATAAATGTGTGGTCAATACTGTACATGATAAAATGGCAATCATGCCACTGAGTAAATTAGACACAATGTTTTTTAGGAAAGTGATGTTTTCATCAAAGGCAGATTATTCATACTTCTTAACATTTAAAATTTTACTCTGAGGTTCCAACGCAGGGGAACCGGGTGAGATATGTTAATCTAAACTAGCTTACTGTTTTTTCCTTTTAGGAAGATCTGATAACCTGAGAATACGATAAGAAAAAGGATATTGGAAAAAAAAAAATATATAGAATAGTAAAAAAAAAATTACTTCAACCTTGTACTGACCTCTGTTCACAGTCTTTATCAGGTTTCTGATCTGAAACATTAGGGAAACAAAGACTGTTAAGGACAATCCATGCACTACAACATGCTATCTTATTCAGTGTACAGTTTGCCTTCAGCGGTTATGTGGATGTGTCCAAAATATGAGGCCATCATAAAAATACAACCCCATAAATAAATAAAACAGCTTATATAAAATTTACTTTGGGGCTTTACTTTAGACTCCAGATGTACACGATCAACATTATCTAACGGTTAAGCAACTCCATCTAATTACCATTTTTTTAATAGTTTCACATACCAACATTTATTTGCTTGTTTGTTTGGTTGTTGTAGACAATGTACATGTATTACACTTACAATATACCATCACATTTGATTTGCCAGACGTTGCAGAAGTCATAGTCATTGTAACGGAGCCTAGACTTGATCCAGTTATGACAGGGGCATATATAATACCGCCATTAGACGTGGAGCTCCTGCCTTTTTACAGAAAATGGGTCAATTCATATATTAGTTAATTGTACATCTGATAATGATTCTCCATTATTAATATATAAATCACACTAACATTTTACATGGATGCATGATGGTCCTTGTCTTGAAGTCTCTGTTGAATTTAAAATAAAAAAAAAGTGTTATTTTGAATGGAAAAAGTCAGGCAAACATCCTATGGACTGTATTGCAATCCACCTACTTTACTGTGATATGTATTTAAAAGTTGTCCTATTCATAGCACAGGTCTTTACTATACAAGGCAGTTCGGTTACCTGTCACTAAAGTTGAACTAGGGCCTATCTAAAGACTACTTGTGGCCACCCAGCTACAACTCAGGACTAAAAATACATCCTTCTTCTTTAGATCATATTATATATGTATGGAATCAATGTTAATGTACACAGATTTCACACAAGGCTGTATGACATTTTTCAGTAGACTGAATATGTTTGTATGTTTTAGCTTAAATGAAATGTTTCATATATACCCCTAGGTTCGCTTTATTATATATATATATATATATATATAAAATATAATATAGGGGCAGCCGTGGCCTAATGGTTAGAGAGTTGGACTTGTAACCCAGAGGTTGCAGGTTCAAGTCTCAGGTCCAGCAGGGATTGTCGGTGGGGAAGGTGAATAACCAGCACTCTCTCCACCCTCAATACCACGACTGAGGTGAGTCCCTTGAGCAAGGCACCGTACCCCCAACTGCTCCCCGGGCGCCGCAGCAATGGCTGCCCACTGCTCCGGGTGTGTGTTCACTACTGTGTGTGTGCACTTGGATGGGTTAAATGCAGAGCACAAATTCCTAGTATGGGTCACCATACTTGGCCTCACTTCACCTCCTCCTCTTAAATGGACTTTCATTTTTATGAAGGTATGCAGTAGGCCTTATACACCCATTACGGTGCCATAATGCACTTTTGCAAACCAACTTGACTGTAGTGCCCGCTGTTTTGATCCATTTTTGGCCGGAAGAAAATTAATTTACATCATTTGACACATAGAAAAAAATAAAATAAATAAATAAATTGCTATAACCTTGTATTGGCCCCGGTTTAGAGTCTCTATCAGGCTTCTGATCTGAAACATTAGGGAAACAGAGTTTATTACTAAGGACACACACACAATACATGCACCACAACAATCTCATCTCTACATGCAGTCATCATCATACCCAGAATTTCTCTAGTGCTCACGCTGATTGTCTCTTTGCTGTTAACACAGACATCTGTCACATCAGGCCTTGTTTCCTTTTTCAGGCTTCTTGCAATCTTCATTTCATTCTTAAGGTTTGTTTTACGTTTAGTATCCCCCGTACAATCATGATTCGGATCACACTCGTCGTCGATGACCTTGTTCATCGGTTTGATAATTTTCATTTGTAATACGGTTTAAACATAGAGTCTACGACGACTTTTACACCGCACATATTTTCTGAGGCACAGCTGCACTCTGATTGATCATCCGTAGCAGCGCCAGACCTACAGTTGTGCTCCATCAGGTTTGGCGTAGTTTCAGACGTTCTTTTCAGAATTCAGTTTTCTCCAAGACGTAGCCGTTTCCTAGAATTTCGGATTTGACCGTTTACTCTGCGAACCCCCAAAGTGTTATAAGCAGAAAAATTGCAGCAGAGCCGTGGTTCAGTAAAACGGGGTTGTTGTTGTTGTTGATCAACAAGATGTTGCAGTAGGTCCGTCGTCCAAACCTGGTTATGTTCACAGTGTCGGGTGAACTCAGTTACTGCAGAGTTGATGAGGACCGCAGTTGTTGGTTTTACTGATAGGGTCCACCCTCACTCTTGTTGTAAGGTCTAAGAGGGTTGTGGCCGGAAGGCTTGAAAATCAGTCAAGCACCCAAGATAAGTTTCGCTCAAGCTAGTTATAATATTTTGATTAAAGATTATAGACTCAAAAAATAACATCCACGAACCAAGTGGTAACTATTATACCAAAAATAATGTTAGGTTGTTAAAGATTTTAGTGCCAATTCCATAATAAAATGTTTCAAATAAATTTACAAATGTGATAAATAATACATACAACACTAGACATCAACAATATTGTGTTTTAAAATATGTTTACACCTTTTAAACATATGATAAACTTTGAATAAAAAGAGGCAAAGGTGAAATTTTATCCAATAAATGTTTATTAAAACAATTAAACATATAGCAAGAAACAGAGGAAAAGACTCAATGCTTTACACTTTTGTTGTGCAAATGGAGAACATAGATCTCCAGGCTAATATACATCCAATACATATTGATGCATACCCACAATAAAACACTGACTGTGAAATTGATCTAACTTGACTGAAACAGCCTGTCTATAGTTGAGAAAATGGTGTTTAACACAGGTTCGTCGCTCGCGTCTAAATATAGATCTGTTGTGCAGCATCCGAAAGGGTTGTCCTCAGGAATAGGCCAGGCATCATCATGCTCATACTCAGAGTCATCATCAGACTCGTCCTCGGAGTCAGACTCGTCGCTGCTTTCAGACAAAACTTTTCTTTCAGATTCCTCCCGCTGTTTATTTACCCTTATGAGATGATTTTGATCGTGATGCGATTTTCTTTCAGATTCCTCCCGCTGTTTATTTACCCTTATGAGATGATTTTGATCGTGATGCGATTTTCTTTCAGATTCCTCCCGCTGTTTATTTACCCTTATGAGATGATTTTGATCATGATGCATTTTGTTCCAACAGGCAGATAGGCGAACGTATTCTGGTCTTGTTGACGCAAGGTACCTCATACCGGCTGTGACAGCATGCCACTGATAAACGTACCTGATTTTTCCACCAAAATTAATTTTTGTCCAAATTTGATTGTAGAAGTACGTCCAGTCTATGGCCGTTGTAGAAAATACTTTTTGTTAATGCTTTTAAATTTGTGTTTTGGTTGTTCTGTGCTTATGAGAAGACAGAATGTTCTGTGCTTAATGAAAAAGACAAAGAAGACACTGTGTAACAAACTTTAGTAAAATGTGTGTGTAGTTGCGAACTCTCTACATTTATGTCATTTCTGAGAAACCTTTGTTTACAGGCACGTAGGAGAAAAAAAGCCCTGCAAAAGTAGTAGCAATTTGAAGGTCACTTTAGACTAGACTTTTGGTCACTCTAAGAAGAAGAATGGGATGGGGCTGTTTTTCTTTTCTGTGCAGGAACGGTTGGCGATAACAGGCCCTGATTGGAGGAGAATGGTTGAACGATACCAGGAGGAGAGACCTGCAGATCAAGAATATAAATACTTGCATTTAGTTTTGTGAGACATTCCTGGACTGCCCAGAATGTCAGATTTGATATTGGCTGTTCTGGAATCCTGAGCTCAGCACTCTTTGATTTTACTATTAAATTGGCTTTAAACTTTGACGCGGACTCGAGCTGTTTTATTTAAAGGGCGAATAAACGAGCTGGGGGGAAGTAGGTATTTTTACAATACCGGCAACTTCCAACAATTGGAGGGGGCAACCCGGATTCGCCTGAGACGAGGAATCAAAAGGCTGAAGGACACTTCAACCTCAACTCCTGCGCAGAAAAGAAATAAACAGGTAAGCAGTTACCTTTTTCATAAAAAACTGCATTTTGGCTACTACTAAATTAAAGAGTTGAGGAGGAAGTGAATGTCAGTTTTGCGCATTTTACTACATTTGATAGGGTAAAGTCAAAGAGTAAAAAGGTGAATTAAAAAGTGACTTTCAGGTTAATAAGGTAAAGGATATCCAAAGGGTCTCAGGTCAATTTTTAGAGGTGACAGAACTTCTTAAATAGCCACGGCGATGGCGTCAAAGTGGTGATTTTCTTAAGGACCTCGAGGTGACGGAACTTCTTAAATAGCCACGGCGATGGCGTCAAAGTGGTGATTTTCTTAAGGACCTCGAGGTGACGGAACTTCTTAAATAGCCACGGCGATGGCGTCAAAGTGGTGATTTTCTTAAGGACCTCGAGGTGACGGAACTTCTTAAATAGCCACGGCGATGGCGTCAAAGTGGTGATTTTCTTAAGGACCTCGAGGTGACGGAACTTCTTAAATAGCCACGGCGATGGTGTCAAAGTGGTGATTTTCTTAAGGACCTCGAGGTGACGGAACTTCTTAAATAGCCACGGCGATGGCGTCAAAGTGGTGATTTTCTTAAGGACCTCGAGGTGACGGAACTTCTTAAATAGCCACGGCGATGGCGTCAAAGTGGTGATTTTCTTAAGGACCTCGAGGTGACGGAACTTCTTAAATAGCCACGGCGATGGCGTCAAAGTGGTGATTTTCTTAAGGACCTCGAGGTGACGGAACTTCTTAAATAGCCACGGCGATGGTGTCAAAGTGGTGATTTTCTCAAGGACCTCCCAAAATTGAGACCAGTAAATGTGTGTATGTCATCTGTGTTTGTAAAATAGAAAAGGCCTGTGTGTGTGTGTGTGTGTGTGTGTGTGTGTGTGTGTGTGTGTGTATGTGTATATGTATGTATATATATATATATGTTTGTATGTATGTGTATATATATGTATATATATATATATATATATATATATATAAAATAAATAATGATAAATAAATTGTTTTTGTAATAATAATTGTGTGAATATATGGATAAATCCTGTAAAATCCCGGCGTGATTAACGTGTAAAAGTGTCTGTGTACTGAACGATCTCTGAAAGTCTGTGTGAGTGTGAACTACTCCGTATCTGGGAGGTTGGAGTGCTGCGCACCTTCTCTGGACCGTCACTTAAGTGTGACCTGGTAGGAACGGACGCAGCATTCTTACGGCTCGGAGAGGAGGGGGAAATTGATGAGCCCTGTGATAAAGGGACTGTATGAAAGAAAATAAAATTTGAAAGTGAATGTATGAATGGAGAGATACTAATTAGCAGATGGTGTTAGAACTGATATTTCCTACTAGTAGAAAAAGAGTTAAGAACGTTAATAGGTGGTGGGTGTGTAGACTATTAGGGCATAGAGATGACTGAGAAGTTGAGTTTTCTTTTAATTTTGAAGGTCTCCAGTAAATAAAATAGGAGGTATAAAATAATAGGCTGTGTGCGAGGGCTGTGTGCAGGGTAATTGGGCAGCAGGAGACAAATTTAAGGCTGTGTGCAAGGAGGCGGTGTGTCCGGGGGTAATTGGGCAGTAGGATAGATTAAAATTTCTTAAGGACCTCCAAAATATTGGTAAATAAAGGTGAAAGAAACATCGTAAAACCCGACGGGGTCGAAGCCTAATAAGGTTGATTTTCTCAAGGACCTCCTAAATTTGAGATCAAGTGCATGTGGCATATGCGTTTTGTGAAGTGAAAGAAGTGTGTATGTGTATCGTTTATGTCAGTTGATGTTAAATAAAACTAATATATGAAGAGAGAGTACATATAGAAAACTATAATAGTTGAATTGAGGGGTACGATAAGAATTCAAAGAACAAAAAAATATTCCAAGAAATTGGTTGTGTCAATTGTTTGGACATCGTCCAGACTGCAGACGGTGTGATCCAATTGTGAAACTCAACTGTTGATAAAGAAAGGATAAAAGTATAAAAGTTAGAATGGCGACATATAAGGAAAGTTGGCGAAAATTGTGGAAATGGTAATTAGGAAGAAACATAAATAAATATTAGTAAATACTTTACCAGTATCAGGTTTCAATGAATGAATGTTAAAGTAAGTTAAAATAAAAATAACAAACAATAAATAAATAAGTAAATAAATAGATAACTAAATAAAATACATATTGAGCAATTTCTGATTTATTTCATTTTGTTGCAAAGGCAACCGTTTAATATTTTTAATTAAGCCTTGTAAATTATTTTAATAAGCATTAGTTTTAATTAAAATATAATAACATGGGAAATGTTGTAACCCTTGATTAAAAAAAGAAACAGTCACAAGGGATGGCCCAAACAGAGCCAAAAGAGATTAAGGGAAGGCAAAAAGAATTATTAGGGTGTTGGTCACGCATGGCTAGCATAAGTGAAGGCATGAGTGACCACCCCTCAGCACAAAGAGCTGAATTGCGGGCGTTGATATGTGCTCTAAAAATGGCAATAGGCCAGAGGGTCTACATTTATTATGACTCAACATATGCAGTATCAGCAGCACTTACTGAGCTGCCAGGGTGGGCAAGATGTGGTTTAGTAACGTCAACAGGGAAGCCGATTAAACATGCCCAAGAAGCCACTGAGCTATTGCAGGCCATACATTTTCATTGGCTATCAAAATGTGTGTGAAGCACACACAGGGGGTGGGACTTTGTAGCGTTGGGTAATGCTGCAGCTAATGCAGCAGCTTGAGGGGCTGCTGGTTATACTGACAGTCAAATGCTTCCAACAACCAGTGACAAATTGACTTCTTTAGCTCCCGAAATTACTGTCCGATATGTAAAATTACAACAATTGACTGCGTCTCCTGAAGAACGCATATCCTGGTTAAACTTGGGAGCAGTGAGGGATGGGAAGGGAATTTGGAGGGGTCCAAATGGCAAACTGGTGCTGCCAGCTTCAACGGCGGTCTCGGTACTGTCAGAAGCTGACAGCATGTGCCACAGGGGAGAGAAAGACATGACAAAGCGTATGAATTTTACTTTGAAACAAAAATTGGCTGAAATATGTTCTGATACAGTGACGAATTGGCTTACTGTTATTTCAATTGGTTTGATGTCTGTACGTTGCACTATTAATAGCACAACTGGTTTAACACCTTTTGTACTGTTAAGAGGGCGACAATTTCCTGGGCCTTGGGCCCCTTTCAGTAAGGAAGCTGGCCTGTTGCCACATGGGGACTACTATGACAAAGTAAGGGTGGTTATTAACATATTCTCTCCCCAGAACCCCACCTTTTCACAGGACTGGCAGCAGGTGACTGAAGCCCCCAGGATCAGTGGGTAAGACTGAAATTGATGAAACGAAAATGGCTGCCTGCTAAATGGTCTGAGCCCATGAAGGTCACTGCAAGGACCTCACATTGTGTTCGACTGGCAGGTAAGGGAAAAACTTGGTATAACACATCTTGTGTGAGCTGTGATCCTCCTTCCAGGTCGCTGCAGGCTACCAGAGTTGACCTGCGAGCAGGTCAAAGAGAGGGAGAACAGGAAGCAGAAAAGGACACAACAGAAGAATCAGCTCAACCCTCAGAAGCCAACACAGGGACACAAAATTACTGTTCTAGAGAGGGTGGGAGATTTGCTAAAAATTAGCGAAGACATTCCAATTGCACATTGCATTAGCGCTGACTATGCACTAGGGGCAGGTGTAGCAAAGCAAATAAGAGACAAATACGGGGTAGAGCAGTTGCAGAAACATATTAGCACCCCAGGTCAGTGCATTCTAACCACACATGAAATAAAAAAAAATAATAATAATAAAAAAAATTAATTAAGATATTTCATTTAGGTACTAAGTGGTGGTGCAGGGACCTGCCCACGTACAAACACTTAAGAAATAGCCTAGAAGAGCTCAAAGAGCTGTGCAAGAAAAACAAAGTACAGGTAATGGCTATACCAAAACTAGGCTACAGGTTAGACTGATTGGACTACACAAAAGTCAAGGAAATAATTGAAAGTGTATTCGCAGACGGGGACATACAAATAATTGCACTGAGCAGAGATGGGTTTTAGGAGACCACTAATAGTGGGAGAGGGTGGACCAGGGATGTACCCTTTTAATGCAGATGGGACAACAACAAGAATATAAACCTTGGGGGCACTCAGATATGAACGCAGTTTTGCTGAAGTTTCCAGAACTACCTAAGGAAGAGACAGAAATAGACAAACTGAATACTCAATTGTTAAAGATGCAGATAGAAACCGAGAAAGACAAATATAAAAAGAAAGGAAAGGAAGTGCAGCAAATGCCAGTGCAAGAGCAAACCAGCCAGAGTGCTCCCCCACCACAGTTTCTACAGCCTGCAGCACCACAGCCCTATTGGCAGACTGGTGTCAGTCAACAAAAGGATCCCTATGATCCATACACAGATTGGCCTCCCACCAACAGGGGCAGGGGATTAAAAAGGGGTATGAATATGAAAAATGATAAGGGAAGGGGTCTGTCTGCTCCACCATCGGGGGGTTGTTTCATTTGTGGAGACTTGAGTCACTGGAAGGGCGAATGCCCACGGAAGGGACAACCTCCTGCAGGGGGACGGGCTCCCTTCGGAGGAGGGGCTCTAAGGAGAGGGGGAGCTGTCCTAAATGCACTCTCATGGCCTGCCAACCTGCAGCCTGCAGGGGGGCAAAGGCTAAACCCTACCAACAGGTGCTGGTCAATAATAAGCCTATAACAGCCCTAGTGGACACTGGGGCTACTTTCTCCACTGTTACAGGGGGCACGGTGGAAGAAGGAGCACTTTCATCTGACACAGTGAGAGTGCGAGGGTTCTCTGGGGAGTCAGAAAGGTGGCCACTAACTAAGCCTATTGTTGTACTCCACAGGTGCACCATAACCCTTGTTGGGGAGAGACATTTAGTGAAATTGGGGGTAAGCATTTTTTTGCTGTCCAGATGGCATATACATAAGATTTCTAGATGGCACAATTCATAATTGCTCCACTGGAGGGGGGCTGGTACAAGGGGACACAGGACAATGGGTTCTAGAAAAGGTGGTGGAAAAAGGGGCAGATATTTATTGGCTATTGCTAACTGCACCAGACATGCCAGACGTTACCAAAATTGTACAGAAATGGACATCATGGATGCCCTCAAAATTTTCACTGTCAGCCCCGGTTGATCCATTGCATTGCACTCTATATTATGACAGGGAGGGAGATGAGGTATATATGGAAGAATTTCAGAAAAAGGCAGGGATGAAAAATGCTAGAAGTGTCTTAAAATGGACTTTTGAGGCAGAACAGGAATATATAACACTAAAAACTGATTTGGCCAAAGCTGCAGAACGGCAGACCCCAGATTATTCTGTACCATTCCATTTGGATGTCAGTGAGCAAGGGGCTAGTGTGAGTGGGGTACTGTTCCAAAAAAACAACACCAACAGTGCAGGGTTCTGTTGTATCTGAGCGCCCCTTTGGACCCAATTGAAAGAAAACAACCCCCTTGTGCGAGATTTGATGGGCCAGACAGGGTGGAAACATTTATAACATTTGGGGGTAGATGTGTCAGGAAAGGACCCATTAGGACTTATACGAATACTGGTAGAGAGCAAAAACGCCACAACTGCAGCCCCGGTGGTCAAGGATCTCACAAAGCCAGGTAAAGTTATTAGAAGTACTGATTAAAGCACTCTCACCTCGCATGACATAGTTACAATGGAAACAGGGTATAAAGAGACAAATTTATGGATTTATTGGTTACATGGGAGTGCAGCTGAATTGAAACTGCAGTGATTGTCTGGCTTGTGATGCGGCTAGACCTGAACTTAACACAGAACCAGCTCCTCTGCATCCTGAAGACAAATGGGGTTATGAGTGTATATTGAGCATGACAAAAATGGCAGAACCAAAGAACTGTTATGAACTGAGCAAAATCTATCCTGTTACAACTAATATCACTTCTGTAGGGGCTGCACACAAGGTAAGAGAGGTAAATTATACCTGTTTCAACTTCACTTTCTCTGGAAAAATAAGATGATAGTAGGGAACTTCAGAGTGTCATGGTGCAAGGTAATCCACCAGAGGGGGAAGGAAATGGTGGGGTCATGGGCTAGAGCAGGTCTGTATTGTGCATGTGGTACAGGTGTGATGATAGCTAGGCCCACAGAAATAACAGAAGGATTGTGCGCTATGGTGAGGATGGCTTTCCCTTTAACTTTGAATGGAAACATGTGGAAGCAGGTTGAGAGCAATCTGGTTAGGAGAAAAGAGAACATCCACCGTACCAGATGCCTTTGCTGACAGATGAGGGTGCATATGATGGTGAGGATGAAGAAGTGTGATCTCTTTCAGAGATCAAGAGAGGGAATTGTAGAAAATACTTTTTGTTAATGCTTTTAAATTTGTGTTTTGGTTGTTCTGTGCTTATGAGAAGACAGAATGTTCTGTGCTTAATGAAAAAGACAAAGAAGACACTGTGTAACAAACTGTTTAGTAAAATGTGTGCGTGTAGTTGCGAACTCTCTACATTTATGTCATTTCTGAGAAACCTTTGTTTACAGGCACGTAGGAGAAAAGAAGCCCTGCAAAAGTAGTAGCAATTTGAAGGTCACTTTAGACTAGACTTTTGGTCACTCTAAGAAGAAGAATGGGATGGGGCTGTATTTTCATTTCTGTGCAGGAACGGTTGGCGATAACAGGCCCTGATTGGAGGAGAATGGTTGAACGATATCAGGAGGAGAGGCCTGCAGAATCAAGAATATAAATGCATATTTTAGCTTTGTGAGACATTCCTGGACTGCCCAGAATGTCAGATTTGATATTGGCTGTTCTGGAATCCTGAGCTCAGCACTCTTTGACTTTACTATTAAATTGGCTTTAAACTTTGACGCGGACTCGAGCTGTTTTATTTAAAGGGCGAATAAACGAGCTGGGGGGAAGTAGGTATTTTTACAATACCGGCAACTTCCAACACCGTCAAAAGCAGATAACTACATTCAGGTATACGTAGATCATCATAATCCAAAACGTAGAGTTTCACAGTCTGCAATGTCACAATCTCCCCACACGATCATCAGACACTGTGAATTCTTGTTTCACAAAATCTTCATCTTCATCGAGAATCTTTATCAGACCATGACTTTCCTGGTGCATGTCTGTTTCAACAGAATTTCTTGCCGATGTGACACACATTGATCTTGTTTCAGGGGTGTTTGGAGCATCGGAGGCCATTGTAACAATGTAGAAAATGTCTACCGCATCAAACTGAGTGTCTTTAAACTCTGAATGTAGGTTGGGGGTGCGTCAAACAACCAAGGATGTGACAATATTTACATAAAAACACACCTCCCCAATGTCCAGACCAATGGGTATGACTGTTTTATTTACCACCTAGCCAACGGAAAAAATATGTCCCAATATCTACACAAATATAACTCACTAGATCCTAACTAGTAAATTAGCTGGAATGTTTCAACCAGATAAATAATATAAAGTCAACGGTTAAAAATATTGGTTAGAGTGCATTTGCCACAGCATTGTTAAAAATAAAAAGGTCAGAATCTAATTATACTGTTTATTAAAAACATATTTGTTGTAAAAACAAAACCATGAAAAAGTTAAGCCTTAGTTACCCCTGGTTAATTTTAAGCAGATCATTTCACTGGAATCTAAAGAAAAATTGTAATCTTTGTTAAAATGTATTTTATGTATTTTAAATGTTAAATGTATTTTAACTAATTTATTTGTCTCCCATCTCAAAAACGACTCCTTGTTGTAATGTGAGTAAATGTGACAGACACATTACTTGCATAAAAGACTAAGTCTTTATCCTTTTCAAGGAGATGCAGTATAATGTTATGTTTCTTAATTGTGATCACATTACAACAAGGAGTCGTTTTTGAGATGGGAGACAAATAAATTAGTTAAAATACATTTAACATTTAAAATACATAAAATACATTTGAACAAAGATTACAATACAATACAATACAGCCGAGCTCGTGCTTTACCAAAAAAAACAGACGGCGAAAGGGGACACAGAGGAGCTAGGGGGCACAGAGGAGCTTGAGGACAGCGGGCGGTTTCTTCTGCAACATTACCCTCTCACCTGCTTTTGAAGGATAGCATTCAGGCTAACTTTCCCCACCAAGGAGGTGCCGTGGCTTAGCTGGTCAAAGCGCCTGTGTTGTAAACAGGAGATCCTGGGATCGAATCCCAAGAACCAATTCAGTGAGGTATGGCAGAGAGCTGGACAGGCTCTGTGGCGCAATGCATAGTGCATTGGACTTCTGGACTGCTAGATGAGGCCATTCAAAGGTTGTGGGTTCAAGTCCCACCAGAGTTGTGCTTTTTGGAATTTTGTTAAGCCCATACTAAGCCCATAATAAGAGTGTTGCCCTCGGACAGCAGAAACCATTTTGAGGCCTCCTGTTCTCAGCGTACATTGATTTAAAAAAAAATGTCAATCATATTTAAAAGGTAGCACAACATGCCCAAGAACCAATTCAGTTAGGTATGGCAATCACTGTCCTGCATCAAGTGGAGGCAGCAGGACGTTCAAAGTGTTGATTCAGGCATCCTCTGAGCCGCCCTCCCCACGCCTAACATGCGGGGTGGCGCCGTGGTTTAGTTGGTTAATGTGCCTGTCTTGTAAACAGGAGATCCTGGGTTCAAATCCCAGCGGTGCCTTGCAAACGACAGGTTGGATCTTTTTGCTCTCCCTTGGACCTGAGGCCCTTACAGTGCCTCTGCCTTTCAAACCACACCGCAATTGTGCAGAGACCCTAGGGCCTGTCCTTCCTGCAGAGAGAGCCTGCGCTCTCTTACCGTTGGACGGCCACAGACCCGAAAGGTCAGCCTTCACGCGGCTCTGCTTGCTACCCCCTTATGGGCTCTGTGGCGCAATGGATAGCGCATTGGACTTCTAGACTGCCAGACGAGGCCATTCAAAGGTTGTGGGTTCGAGTCCCACCAGAGTCGTGGCTTTTGGCTTTCTAGTAACTCTCATACTGTGCAGTGTTGCTCTCAGGCAGTAGAAATTTGTAGACATTCTCTTTTAAGCGTACCAGCACCTGGCCCGCCTCTGGATGTTTTGATCCTCTGAGTCACCCTCCCGACAGCCTTTCATGCGGTTTGGCGCCGTGGCATAGTTGGTTAAAGCGCCTGTCTCGTAAACAGGAGATCCTGGGTTCAAATCCCAGCGGTGCCTTGGGCGGCTTTGCAGTCCAGCAAGCGCAAGCTTTTCCGAAAGCGACCCGGAAACAGGGATAGCTAGGGCAGCGAGTGGGTAATTTTGCAAATCGCCCAGACTCAGTTGTTGGCAAACGCCTTAAAAGCTGTCCAGCGCACGGTCAGCCAACCCTTGGCCTCTTCTCCGGAAGCCTGGATCATCTGAGTCGCCCTCCCGGAGGGCGAACGTGCTGCCAGGCTAGTCTAGTAAACAGGAGATCCTGCGTTCGAATCCCAGCGATGCCTTTGGTTGCGCGCCACAATACAGCCGAGCTCGTGCTTTACCAAAAAATGGACAGCGAGTGGGGACACAGAGAAGCTCGAGGTAAGCGGGCGGTTTCTCTTGCAACACTACCCTCTCACCTGCAAACAGGGATAGCGAGTGGTTAATTTTGCAAACTAATCTGGAGAAGCAATCTTCAAAGAGAGCCAACAATCCCACGCTGACCTAACCCCCTCTCTTCGCCCCTCACTCTCACACCTCTCTCCCTAAAAGCTTTTGCTTAAGGAAAAACACATGTTATTAGGAATGCACCGATACCAATATCGGTATCTGGTATCGGCCTCGATACCACATTTTCTAAAGTACTTGTAGTCGTTAAAAGTCCCCCGATACCGGAGACCGATACCACGGTCTGAGAAGTGTCTATGTTTGAGCAGCGTGTAAGGGGCCCGCCCCCAGGCCCCGGTTGCAGCTCAGAGCGGGGAGAAGGCGAGGCGAGACATGTCAGTCGTGTGGAACTATTTCAAAGTGAATGAAGACGACAAAACAAAGGTGGACTGCAAATTGTGCTCAGTGAAATTGTCCAAAGGAGGCTCAAAAGGTAGCGCATTTAACACAAGTAATTTAATCAAGCACCTAAAATCCCAACACGACAACGAGTACAAAGAGTTTACCCATGCTTCTAAACCAATGCAACCCACGCTGCAGCAAACTCTTGCAAGACGAGAGAAAATGTCCAGAGACAATCCACGTGCTGTGAAAATAACACAGGCAATTATCGAGTACATTGCATTGAGTGACCAGCCACTCTCAGAGGTAGAAAATGTGGGATTCCTACGTCTCCTCCATGTTCTGGAGCCCAGATATGATGTCCCAAGCCGCCGCTACATGGCTGACACCGAGCTGCCTAAACTACACGACTCCGTGAAAAAACATATCCACAGCCTACTGCAAGCCTCCTCTGCGTTTAGTTTCACCACGGATATTTGGACAAGCAGTGTTAGCCTCGTGTCGCTTATTAGCCTAACCTCCCAGTGGATAGACGAGAGTTTCACGCCGCAATGAGCCATATTACATGCGAAACAATTCCGCGGCTCGCACACCAGCCAGGCTATAGCGCATGTGTTTGAGGAAATGCTCCAGACATGGGGTATACCTAAAACATCAGTACATGTTGTGCTTCGTGACAATGCCAAAAACATGATTAAAGCTATGAATGACGCAGGGCTCCCAAGTCTGCCGTGTGTCGCGCACACGCTCCAACTGGCTGTTCATGAGGGCTTATTAGCACAGAGGAGCATAGCTGATGCTATAGCAGTGGGGCGGAAAATAGTTGGGCATTTTAAACATTCAGCCTTAGCCTACTCCCGCCTCGAGGACATTCAGGGACAGCTCAACCAGCCAATAAAGAGACTGCAGCGGGACGTACAGACGCGCTGGAACAGCACGTATTACATGCTCCAGTCCCTCATTGAGCAAAAGCGAGTGCTGGGGGTGTTTGTGTCCGAGCATGAACTCCCTGACTATCTCACCGCTCACCAATGGGCTCTTATGGAGAAGACTGTTGCCATCCTCGCCCCCTTTGAGGAACTAACTAAAAACGTGAGCAGCTAAGACGCACTAGCCTCTGATGTCATCTCAGCTGTGCTAGTGAGACTTCTAAACAGAGAAACAGACGAGGACCACGGCGTCAAGACAATGAAAGCAACCTTACTGGCAGCTGTCAAGAAGCGCTTCAGTGACGTCAAGACCAACCCACTGTACTTCATCTCCACCATACTTGACCCAAGGTAAAGTCTGTGTGCTATAGGTATTCAATGATAAACTACAGTACTAAATGTAAGATTAATTTCCATCTGAAGTATTATATTATATTTTTGTAACTAAAATACACACATACAAATGTATGCAATATATAATATGAAATATATTTCCCTTATTACTACCAGAAAGCCAAATGGCTGGCATTTGTGACAGTGGTTTAGGGGAAACTAAAATCAGTCCTATTTTTCCACATATTAATACATTCATGAATTTTGTTTAGGTATAAAGATCGCTTCTTCTCCAACAACACTGCTTCGGAGGCCAAGCTGCACCTGAAGCAGGAGCTTTAGATGTCCTGAGCTGAGGCAGAGGGGAGTCGGGCAGAAGCTGCAGAACCTCCTGCTAAACTGTTTCTCAAGGCCCAGGCCAGCACTAGCAGCAGTCTGGACACTGTATTTGAAGAAATCGCTAAGGAGCAGCCCCAGGCAGCACAGCCGCTGGCAGCAGGGTCTGCCATTGAGCTCGAAACATACCTCGGAGAGGCCCCAAGCCCTCGTGAAGACAGTCCTCTGAAGTACTGGGGTGTCAACAAAATCAGGTTCCCCACTTTGGCTAAAATGGCCCATAAATACCTCTCAGCCCCATGTAGCAGTGTGGAAAGTGAAAGGCTTTTTAGCTCAGTGTCACACATTATAGATGAAAACAGAAACAAGCTGACTGCTGATAATGCAGAAAAGCTACTTTTCGGGGGGAAAAAAAACTGCCACTCACTTTTTCTAAATAGGCTCCATTTAAGTGAGTCGTCTTAGACTTGATGTTAATACCTACCTCAGTTGCACTGACTGCCACAGTTCTATGTTGGTGGATGTTGTTAGTTTATTCAAATATTGTGCACTAAATAGCAAAGATGTTTATTAATGCCCCTTGTGTTGTCCAAAGCGGCAGAGTTTACAACAAACTGAAAAAACACTGTTTAAATTTTTTTTATAATTGTTTATTCTGTAATATGTTGCATACAACATGCTTTTCATTTTAAATAAATAATAATAAATAATTCTAAATTCTTAATTCTAAACTAGTCCCTTGTTTTTTTTTTTTTTGTTAAATTATATGACTAAAGCTGTTACCTGTAAATTTAAATCATGTTTTTATTAAGTAAAGTCAAGTCAAGTCAAGTCACCTTTATTTATATAGCGCCTTTTACAATACAGATTGTGTCAAAGCAACTGCACAGTATTTAAACAGCACAATAGTGTGTAAGTAACGCATTATTGTAACAATCAATTTTCAGTTAAAGGCAGTTCATCAATGAATTCAGTGATATCATCGTGAGTTCAGTTCAAATAGTATACGATATCGCTGGAAAATGTCCCCAACTAAGCAAGCCAGAGGCGACAGCGGCAAGGAACCAAAACTCCACAGGTGACAGATGGAGAAAAAAACCTTGGGAGAAACCAGGCTCAGTCGGGGGACCAGTTCTCCTCTGGCCAGACCAAACAACAGTTTGTACCAATGTCTGATTGTAGAGAACTCATCAGGATCCTGTGGTGTAGCGCCGATGGCCGTCAAGGTTGGCGAGGTCTTTATTGATGATCCGCCTTGGAGCTCATCTGGTTGACATCCACGGCTATTGAAGTCATCTCTAGGTGGTGATCCATGATCTAAGCTGGGTACGGACTGGATCCGGGGGACTGGAGTGACCATCTGATCTGGATACAGGCTGGGTCTGGTGGCTACGGTGACCTCGGAATAAGAATGAAACAGACTAATATTAGCGTAGATGCCATTCTTTTTACAATGCAACGAGTGCATCAGGTGTTATGGGAGGTGTTTTCGGTTCCGGTTGACCTAATTAATGCAGCCTAACAATCCTTTAACGGATTTGAATTATAGAAATGTGTTAATGATTTTATGTGTAAGCCAGGTTAAAGAGATGTGTCTTTAATCTAGATTTAAACTGACAGAGTGTGTCTGCCTCCCGAACAGTGTTAGGTAGATTGTTCCAGAGTTTAGGCGCTAGATAAGAAAATGATCTGCCGCCCGCAGTTGATTTTGATATTCTAGGTATTATCAAATTGCCAGAATTTTGAGAACGCAGCGGACGTGAAGGACTATAATACGATAGAAGCTCACTCAAGTACTGAGGAGCTAAACCATTGAGGGCTTTATAAGTAATTAGCAAGATTTTAAAATCTATACGATGTTTTATAGGGAGCCAATGCAGTGCTGACAGAACCGGGCTAATATGGTCATACTTTCTGGTTCTAGTAAGAACTCTAGCTGCTGCATTTTGGACCAGCTGGAGTTTGTTTATTAAGCGTGCAGAACAACCACCCAATAAAGCATTACAATAATCTATCCTTGAGGTCATGAACGCATGAATTAATGTTTCAGCATTTGACATTGATAGCATAGGTCGTAATTTCGATATATTTTTAAGATGGAAAAATGCGGTTTTGCAGATGCTAGAAATGTGGCTTTCAAAGGAGAGATTGCTACCGAATAGGACGCCTAGGTTCCTAACTGATGACGACGAATTTACAGAGCAGCCATCTAGTATTAGACTGTGTTTTAGGTCATTACTTGTGGAGGTTTTAGGTCCAATAATTAATACCTCTGTTTTTTCAGAATTTAACAGTAAGAAGTTATTCGCCATCCAGTTTTTAATATCAGCTATGCATTCTGTTAGTTTTTCGAATGGATATGTTTTGCCGGGCTGCGAAGAAATATAGAGCTGAGTATCATCAGCGTAACAATGAAAGCTAACACCATGTTTCCTGATGATATCTCCCAAGGGTAACATGTAAAGCGTAAAAAGTAATGGCCCTAGTACTGAGCCTTGAGGTACTCCATACTGCACTTGCGATCTAAATGATACCTCTTCATTTATTGCCACAAACTGATGACGGTCAGATAAGTACGATTTGAACCATGCCAGTGCACTACCACTAATGCCTACATAATTTTCAAGTCTATTTAAAAGAATGTTGTGGTCAATAGTATCAAATGCAGCACTAAGATCCAGTAGCACCAATAGAGAGATGCAACCACGATCGCTTGACAATAGCAGGTCATTTGTAACTCTAATTAGAGCAGTCTCAGTACTATGATATGGTCTAAAACCTGACTGGAAATCCTCACAGATACCATTTTTCTCTAAGGAGCATAATTGTGAGGATATACTACCTTTTCTAGTATCTTTGACAGAAAAGGGAGATTAGAAATTGGTCTGTAGTTAATTAATTCATAGGGGTCAAGTTGTGGTTTTTTAATGAGTGGCTTAATAACAGCTATTTTGAAGGTTTTGGGGACATATCCTAATGATAGTGACGAATTAATAATATTCAGAAGAGGATCTATGACTTCTGGAAGTACCTCCTTTAGTAGCTTAGATAGGGTCTAACATACATGTTGTGGGTTTAGATGATTTAACAAGTTTATACAATTCCTCCTCTCCTATAATAGAGAATGAATGGAATTGTTCCTCAGGAGATCTACAACGCACTATCTGATGCGATACTGTAGCGGGCGGCTGTATGGTTACAATGTTATCTCTAATAGTGTCTATCTTGGAGGTAAAGTACGTCATAAAGTCATTACTGCTGTGCTTTTGGGAAATGTCTAAACCTGTTGCTGCTATATTTTTAGTTAATTTAACCACAGTATTGAACAAATACCTAGGGTTATGTTTGTTTTCTTCTAAGAGAGATGAAAAGTAATCCGATCTGGCAGTTTTTAATGCTTTCCTATAAGATAAATTACATTCACGCCAAGCAGTACGAAAAACCTCTAGTTTTGTTTTCCTCCAGCTGCGTTCCATTTTTCGTGCTTTTCTCTTTAGGGCGCAGGTATGATCGTTATACCACGGTGTTACACTGTTTTTCTTAATCTTTTTTAGGCGCACTGGAGCAACTGTATCTAAAGTGCTAGAAAAGAGAGAGTCCATAGTTTCTATTACATCATCAAGTTTTTCTGAGCTATTGGATATGCTGAGGAATTCAGAAGATTACTTACAAAGCAGTCTTTTGTAGTAGAAGTGATGGTTCTACCGTATTTGTAGCAAGGAATTGAATTAACAGTTTTAGCTATCTGGAGTATACAAGAGACTAGATAATGATCTGAGATATCATCGCTTTGCTGCAGAATTTCAACGCCATTAACATCAATTCCATGTGACAGTATTAAATCTAGAGTATGATTTCGGCAATGAGTAGGACCTGACACGTGTTGTCTAACCCCAATAGAGTTCAAAATATCTATAAATGCTGTTCCTAATGCATCTTTTTCATTATCAACATGGATGTTAAAATCACCCACTATTAAGACTTTATCTGCGGCCAGCACTAATTCGGATAGAAAATCAGCAAATTCTTTAATAAAGTCTGTATGGTGCCCTGGTGGCCTGTATACTATAGCTAGCACAAACGTCACAGGGGATTTATCATTAGTACTTGTTTCTCTGGATAATGCTATATGAAGCACCATAACTTCAAACGAGTTATAATTGAAGCCCGTTCTCTGAGAGACATTGAGAATACTGCTATAAATAGTAGAAACACCTCCTCCTTTACCTTTTAGACGCGGTTCATGTTTATAACAGTAATCTTGGGGGGTGGACTCGTTTAAAATAATGTAATCGTCTGGTTTTAGCCAGGTTTCTGTCAAACAGAGCACATCTAGGTTATGATCAGTGATCATATCATTTACAAAAAGTGCTTTCGTAGAAAGGGACCTGATATTCAATAAGCCAAGCTTTATCAATTGTTTCTCTGTATTATATATATTTTTTATTTGTTGAACATCAATTAAATTGTTAGTCTTGATTTGATTCAGGCGTTTTTTTGTATTTTTTTGCACGGGGAACAGACACAGTCTCTATAGTGTGATATCTAGGTGAAAGGGTCTCTATGTGCTGAGAAATAACTGATTTCTGTGACGTGAGGCGGCTAGCAGACGGTCGGTTTAGCCAGTCTGTCTGCTTCCTGACCTGGGCCCCAGTTAGTCAAGTGCAAACTCTAAGACTATGTGCCATATTTCTAGATAGAAGAGATGCTCCACATCCGGAGGGATGAAGACCATCTCTTTTCAACAGGTCAGGTCTGCCCCAAAAGCTTGTCCAATTGTCTATGAAACCTATGTTATTTCGCGGGCACCACTTTGACATCCAGCCATGGAGTGACCACAGTCTACTATGAATCTCGTCACCACGGTAAGCAGGGAGGGGACCAGAGCATATTACAGTGTCTGACATCGTACTTGCAAGTTCACACACCTCTTTAACATTATTTTTAGTGATCTCCGACTGGCGAAGTCGAACATCATTAGCGCCGACGTGAATAACAATCTTACTGAATTTACGTTTAGCATTAGCCAGCACTTTTAAATTTGCCAAGATGTCAGGCGCTCTGGCTCCCGGTAAACATTGGACTATGTTGGCTGGTGTCTCTATTTTCACGTTCCGTACAATAGAATCGCCAATTACTAGAGCACTTTCATCAGGTTTCTCAGTGGGTGCTTCACTGAGTGGGGAGAACCTGTTTGATGTTCTGATCGGAACGGAAGAGCGGTGTTTTGACCCGCGACTATGCCGCCTCACAGTCACCCAATTGCCCTGCTGCATGGGCGTTGTTACCGGAACCGAACAATGTACAGGGCTTTCTGAGCTAGTCACATCCAAAACCGTATCTAAGGCCCTCACATTCTTACTATCCTCCATTAAAGTTTGGATGCGTGACTCTAGTTCTGAAATCTTCTCTGTCAGCCTGACTATATTCCTGCATTTATCACATGTATAAGGCTCACTGCTGACAGAGATAGATAAGCTATACATGTGGCAAGCAGTGCAGACTACAATTGTAGGAGAAGAAGCCATTACTCACCGTGATTGTAGAATGATTTCAACTTACCAATGTTGTTAGAGTTCCTGAAGAACAGATCAGGGGGAGAAAAAACGGAACGGAACCGGCTAAAAGAGTACTAACGATATTAAACACGAGAAAATAAAATAAAAACGTGAATGGAACGCAGATGGCAAGTTAACCGGCCAGCGCAATGCTAAAAATAGTAAACAAGAGTTAAAAGCGTGAATGGAGTGCGAGCGGCAAATTAACCGGCTATGGAATGCTAACGCGCTGCACTCGTGATTATAGAGTAAGGCGAACAATCAAATTAGTCAGATTAGTTTGATGGATAAGACCAGAAATTAAGTTAAGCTATATCTATCAATTTAAAACGGCAGAATTAACAATAAGATAGAGAATCCAGTAGAAAATCCAGTAGAAAAACGAAGCTGCAGAGAGCTACAAACAAACAGACCACTCTGCAGCAAGGCAGACTGGAAGCAGGGAAACAGCGAAACAGCGACACCCTATTTGTGGCAGTTTCCATTTACCACTGTAGAAGTATACAAAACTAGGACTACTTCAATTTCTGAGAACCCCATAAATGTGAAAAGGGTCATTTCAATGTTGACTGGGCTTCAACCATTTAGCATTCAACATTTAAACAACAGGTGACCTTATTTCGGCTGAAGAAAGGTTTGTGTATTTGAGCATTCACAGTGTTTACAGTGAGACAACATGTTCAGGCAGTTTTTA
Organism: Garra rufa; assembly: GCF_049309525.1. Lineage (NCBI taxonomy): Eukaryota > Metazoa > Chordata > Actinopteri > Cypriniformes > Cyprinidae > Garra > Garra rufa. The sequence goes on from NC_133362.1 coordinate 70,122,906, forward strand.
CAGATATAGTGGCATGCATTTAAATTGACATACTTTAGGTAACATTTATGAGTGTTAGAATGTGTAAATAAATGAGTAAAAGGGACGTCTCATTTCGCTCCCTATATCATGCATCAGTTTATCTTTATAAGAGAAACGGAGCTTTTCGAGTGAACTCCGAGTTCATGGAATCATTTGCGTCATGAAATGATTCAGTGATTCAAATTGTTCAAATCAGCGCGCGCTCACCGACTCCTGCCGCTCTGAACAATGACAATCACACCAACGACAACACAAACGTGTATGACAACTTCAACAAACCAACTGCAAATGTTTTCATGAAAGTGTTAAAAATAAATTAAGTAACAAATGTAAATAATGACAAAACATATACAAAGTTACAAGTCTCAAAGTCCACTCCAAATGGAGATATTTAGTAATATATTTAGTATTTAGTATTTTAAAAAATCCCTTTTCAAAAACTACAGCGGAACAACTCGTTTGGACTACAGCGTTTGTTTTCCGCACGCAATGATGTCACAATGCGGTATCCCGCCTACTGAAATTCAATTTGTTGGCGGGTGGGGAATTCGCCTAATTTTACCCATGTATTAAGGACAGAGGTTTTTGGGATGCTACAGCAAGCTGTAGGTCGGCTCATTTAAACACAGCTTTTAAAGGTCCGCAAACTGCTCTGGTAGCCGTGTTGAAGCAGCGCCGTTCACGTGTGTTGAACAGAGGGTCCACCCTGCTGAAAAAAACAGCATATGCTGGTAAGGTATGTTTTGGTGCTGGGATGCTGGTTTTAGCTGGTATATGCTGGTCCTTTGCTGGTTTATGCTGGTCCCTTGCTGGTTTATGCTGGTCCTTTGCTGGTTTATGCTGGTCATGTTGCTGGTTAATGCTGGTCCTTTGCTGGTTAAGGACCAGCATTAACCAGCTAAGGACCAGCATAAACCAGCTAAAACCAGCATCCCAGCACCAAAACATACCTAACCAGCATATGCTGGTTTTTTCAGCAGGGCAAAGACGCAGATCCGCGACTGATGTAAACACGAACATTGACTAGTGTGATTATCCGTTGATGCGTCGGAGCCGCGCCTTTTCAAAGCTTCAATAGCCTTATGGTTTCAGGCATGGAAATAATTAAATACATTAGCACAATAATGATAATGTCACGTATCAGTGATCTCGCATGCTTATGGTAGGATAAACAATAGCGTATTATTTACTCACCCTTCATGCATCCTAGGTGTATATGATTTCCTTCTTTCAGACGAATGCAATCGGAGTTATATTAAATCAATTCTGGCACTCATAGAACAGCATAGACTGAAAATACGTCGATCCATAGTAAAAAAGTGCCTCACATGGCCCCGGGGCAGTCAGTAAAAGCCTCATTTAGCAATCATATGTGTCAAGGTGCGTTCACACCGGACGCGAATGAAGCGGCAAGCGCAAGTGATTTACATGTTAAGTCAATGCAAAGACGCGAATAGCCATCCTGCGGCGCGAATAGCGCGGCGCGCATTGAGCGTTTCAAGCGATTGCCGCGCGAGTTCAAAAATCTGAACTTTGGCGAAAATCCGCGCCGCGTTAACCAATCAGGAGCTTGCTCTAGTAGTGACGGAGACAGAAATCCGAAACAACAATGGCGGACAAAATCACCGTTGCTGTCTGTGGTTCCTCGGAGCTGTACGATACATCTTTGGACTTTTGTAGAAACAGGAATAAAAGGGATCTTGCTTGGATTAAAGTGAGTGAAGAGGTCGGACAATCTAGTTAGTTTTAAAAAACTCTCTTTACTCAATTTGACCTACATATACATACATATTGAGACTACAAGCAAGCTAAAGCTGGCAAATTGAGCTCATTCACCTATTTTACAACTACTTTCCCGCTGACGAGCGGCAGAAGCCCCCCCATTGACGCGAATTCGCGTCTGTTGTGAAGAAAATGTCACGCGCGAATGACGCGAATAAACTCAAATGTTCAAGCGTTCAACTACGCGCGAATAGCGCGTTTTTTCCGCGCAAGTCGCGTCCGGTGTGAACGCACCATAAGAATCACTTTAATCTAGTTTGCTGCTTTGGGAAAGGGCGTAGCAGGGTAGAACGTGGTCTACACTGTGTGCCAATTACAACGCAGTGGGACAGCTGACCAATCACTATACATTTGGTTTTGCAGAAGGCGGAACCTGGAACTAATCGAGCCGTTTGTGCCAGCCGGGGGAGGAAGCCATCGGCGTCGGAAGCAAAATAAATGTGGGTGGGTCCTCCCCCTCCCCCAAAAATACTGTAGTATATGCCATTTTCTGTAGTCTGGTGCCTTTTATTGAATGTGTTTTTACACAATGCACATAGCCCATATTTAAGCAATAAGGTACGAGAGGCCGTGCTGTATAAATCACGGCTGAAGGGGTTGCAGGCACGCGTCGTGCCTAACAACGCCCTTCAGTCGTGATTTATTCACGATACAGCACAGCCTCAAGTACCTTATTGCTTTTATAAAACTGTTACCACATAATAAAAATATTAAAAATCATATATTTATTACATGTTAAAATATATTATGTTTTCATCAAGTAAAATCATCATTTGTCTTCCGCTGTAAAAAGTACAGTAGTCCCTAACGGCAACAGAGTGCGTCATTTCATTGAGCTCAAATAAAAACAGGTTAGAAACAGTTCTTATGCGCTGTATTCATTATTTATAGCCTATTAGGGCTGTCCCCGACTATGAATTTTCATAGTCGAATCAGAATTTTCGAATCTTTCTATAGTCGACCGATAGTCGAATCATCTAGGCCTATGTGTGTGTGTGAATGGGTTGGGAGGGGCACGACACTATAGTCAGCAGGAGGGTAAAACAATTTTTTTTTTTTTTTTTACACACTGCACACAGCAACAACTTTTAATAAAGCGACCAAAACTGCCTGCCAACTGACAGACGAACTTATTTAGGTTTAAATAAAAAACACAGAACGCGTCTTTTAGTTCTAAAAACGTGAGGCGCACAGCACTGCCTTTTTTGCTAAGCAACGACCAAAACAGCTGTCCTGTCAGTCAAATCAAAGTATTATAGCGCGAGCGCTCTAAAATCTTAGTTTTTTGCTGTTAAGTAAACGGTCATATTAGCAGAAACCCTAAATAATACAGCTCCTGGTTACCCACGATAGACACTAAAGGTTTCTCCTCCATTTCTTACAGTCTCCGGACTTTTTAAGCAACAGTAAACTTTCGTCACCACAACAGAAGACCCGCCTCTCCATTCATTCGATTGGACAATGGAAAAGAACGCGAATGACGTTGGGCGTTTTTCCGCTCAGAGTTGATTTTTTTTTCAACTTCAGGCGCTCAGAGCGCTCCTGCAAAAACGCGAGGCGCCAGGGGCGCATAAACAGAGCGCAGAACGCTCACTGCCAACAGAAAACCATTCAGAAGAGGCGCCTCCAATTGCAAAAACGCGTTTGGTGTGATCGCCGCCTAATCCCTGCTGTCAAGATGGTCCTCATCTCGTCATGGATCAGGGCAAGTGAAAATTAAATCTGTCACAGGGGTGGTTGGATTTATTCACAAACACGTTAAAAATATTTATTGAACGCTTCTTTCTTTTCACTTCTGTTTTTACTGCATTATCATAATCAAAGGCTGTATATAACTTAATATAACCGTACAAAACCAGTTGTTCTGTGTGCAATTAGACATTGAGCACCCCCATATTGCCAAAATGGTATGATGCTCGTTTCACCCGCGAAGATTCGACTGTGAGATCGGTGGTCGAATCAGGCTCCACATATCGATGCATCGAATCTTCGACTGTTCGGGGACAGCCCTAATATATATATATATATATATATATATATATATATAAATAAAAAGAAAAAAATTGAAAAAAATAATCAGAAAATTTGATTATTTTTATTCACCATAACCCCCCAGCCGTCGAAATTCAATTTGACATTCAGCAGTGGACGAGGTTCTCCCTTCGGTCGCAGTCCGAGCCCCGTCTGTCGTATGAGTTACGTTGCATACTCTGCAGCAGATAGGCTCTCCTTTCCGGTGCAGCAGAGTCACGGCTCCCTTCGGTTGCAGTGAGGGCCCCCCATCCGACTCACCAAATCTCGCCTTGCATTCAGTCGCAAGGGGGACTCTCCCTTCCAGTGCAGCAGAGCCGCAGCGAGAGTCGCTCCATCAATCGCCTTATTTTATTGCCTAATCAGCATCGGACGAGGCTCCCCCTTCTGGTGCAGCAGGACCGGTGCTCCCTTCGGTCGCAGAGTGGGCCCTCCGTCTGTCATTCACGTTACGCTGCGTACTCGACAGAGGATGGGCTCTCCCTCCCAGTGCAGCAGAGTCGCAGTTCCCTTCGGTCGCAGTGGGAGCCCTCCATCTGACACGCCAATCCTTGCCTCGTGTTACGATATTAAAGTGTCTAGGAAATATACATAACATTAGAGATATTAAAACACTACTGGCGTGTGGAATGTGGTGGAAGGAAACATGACAGACAAGTTCTGAGAGAGAAATTTGACTGGAATTTTATTTTACAACAAGCCGTAGCCACGGAATCCAGTCAATGCAATTATATGTCTGTGGACTATGTACAATGCAATAAATAAATAACGAAAGAAAGAAAGAAAATGGGAAAGAACTTAAGTGGTGCCAAAGAAAATAACAAAACATAACAAAACAATCCTTAACTAGTCCCTAAGCCTAACCAAAGAAAAATGCAGAAAACAAACCGAAATCTTCGCGCATGAGCGCCTAGATAACCTAACTAATAATAAAAATACAAGGGTTGGCGCTCACCTCTTACCTAGTGTGTATATACACAAAAACAGCTATGGGCAGAATGTATATCGCGAAATACTAACCTGATGTTCCTTCCCAACATAGCTTTGCAGCTGAAAACTCTTATTATATTCTCATATAGTGATACACACGTAATACGAATAAGTTACCAAATATAAATATAATCACTTAAGCACATAGCACACTTCTCCAGGTAGATTACATTAAACAGGTAAAAACTCTCAAGGAGTATACAAAAACTCAGCACGCCGCATAACAGCTTGCTGCCGCAAGAGAGGGAGAGAGCAAGTGAAGGAACCCGCCATCTCTCTTAAACCAGCTGGACTGCCTCTGATTGGTTCTGGTGCTCCGCCCTAATGATGACTGACAGATGAGTCAGCCAGTCACAGCGACCTAGAGGTGGGATTAACAGAAAGAAAACTCAATGAACGCACAACACACGTGTAGTGCATCAGCGAGTAAAAGCATCAACATTCCCACGCCAGCGAAACGCACGTGGAACGTAACACCCTCCCCCTTAAGAACCCACTATATGTAGAAAAAAAACTAACATATAGTTGTTCGAACGAATGTACTCAGACGCCGCAACAGGCAACTCTAGACAGTGCATCCGCGATCACGTTTTCTACGCCTTTCTTATGTTTGATAATTAAGTTATATCCCTGCATAATCAGAGACCAGCGCATCAAACGCTGATTCTGATTATACATGCGAGACAAGAAAACCAACGGATTGTGATCGGTAAACACTGTAACTGGGCTAATACTTGATCCAACATATACATCGAAATGTTGAAGGGCCATCAGCAACGCTAATGCCTCCTTCTCGATCGTCGAGTAGTTTAACTGGTGTTTGTTAAACTTGCGAGAGAAATAACAGACGGGATGGTCAATACCATCTTTATCTCCTTGAATTAGCACAGCTCCAGCACCCACATAACTCGCATCCACATCGAGTTTAAAAGCAGAATCAAAGTCTGGAGCGGCCAAAACAGGTGCATTACACAGAAGATCTTTGACCGAGTTAAAAGCATGCTGACATTCAGCAGACCACAAAAACGTTTGCGATGGACTGAGGAGTGAAGTTAACGGCTGTGCAATCGTCGAAAAGTTTCTACAGAAACTGCGATAATAGCCGGCCATCCCTAGAAAACGACGAAGTTCTCGACGGGTGGTTGGAGCAGGGAATTCGGATATCGCAGTGACTTTCGCTTCGATTGGGCGCACTTGCCCCTGACCCACTTCCTTCCCCAGATACGTGATTGTAGCCTGACCGAATTCGCATTTAGCTAAATTCAAGGTCAACGAAGCTTTCTCTAATCGCTCGAAAACAGTTCTCAATAAAGAGATGTGCTCTGACCAGTCGGACGAGTAAACTACCAAATCATCAAGATATGCGTTACACTTAGGCACCCCGGACAGCACAAGATTTACGAGTCGTTGAAAAGTGGCCGGTGCGTTACGCATGCCGAAAGCCATCACAGAGTATTGCATGAAACTGTCGGGGAACTCTCCCTTCCGATGCAGCAGAGCCGCAGCTCCCACAGCAGTGAGGGTCCCTCAATCACTCTCCTTAATTTTTTGCCTATTCAGCATCGGACTGGGTTCTCCCCTCTGGTGCAGCAGGGCCCCGGCTCCCTTCGGTTGCAGTGTGAGCCCTCCATCTGTCATCCGAGTTACGCTGCATATTCAACAACAGATGGGCTCTCCCTACCGGTACAGCAGAGTCACGGCTCCCTTTGGTCGCAGTGAGAGCCCTCCATCCTATGCGCCTCGCAAGAGGGACTATCCCTACCGGTGCAGTAGAGCCGCAGCTCCCTTCAGAAGCAGCGAGAGTCCCTCCATCAATCGCCTTATTCGCATTAATTCAGTCGCATTAATTGCCCCAAAAAAATTTTGCTCCAAGGTGCCTGTCCTATGCATAAAAGCTTCTTTTGGGGCGTTCTCTGGGTTCGGCCTGTATGTAAGGGCAAACTTGTGAAATTATGTTTTATTAACAAGGTTTGGGAGGAGCACGATCAGATAATCAATCAATTCGACACAGGTGTAACTCGTTTAGCCAATCATCCAATTATCACAACATGCATATGTAGACAGCCATTTTACCTCCGTCCAGCGATCCTTTCTTGGCATCCCTCCTCCACCCCAACTACCCACTTCTAATCTCTTTTTATCCCTGGGTTCGGCCTGTATTCTGGGCCCGGAGCCCTCCCCCAGGACAGCATGCCAAAATGTGCTTTTTACTTGCTCAAGCAGATTAGATGTAAGGGCGAACTCGTGAATTTATATCAGCTGCCAGTATTAACTGTAGCAGAATTAAATATCACCACTGACTAATCTGTTCGTCCAGCAAACATTCAGGGTAATTTCACAACAACTCTAAGCAATTATATTTTCTTGGCCGCAAAAAAAATAACATTCTTACAGTAATAATGCATTAGAGCATGTAGCTTGATCAGAATCGTAAGGTAACACTTTATTTTACGGTTTCTTAACTAGTTGCTTATTAGCATGCACATTACTAGAATATTAGCCATTTATTAGTTACAATTTTCTTCCTTTTTCTACATGACCTTATTCTAGATCCCTAATCCTACCCAATACCTAAACTTAACAACTACCTTACTAACTAATAATAAGCAGCAAATTAAGAATTTATTGAGGGAAAAGTCGTAGTTAATAGTGAATTAGTGGCAGAAGGCAGAATCAGAAACTCATGTAATTTGTGCACAAGAGTTTTATTAAGGACTAACGCATGACTAATCTAAACAAACAAACATACAATCACTCATACATGGAAGAAGGGCAAGTCAGATTGGATAAATGGAGCCATTAGAGAAACAAGAAAAATGACTATAAAAAGAGTCAGTTAGCCAACTAAATGAAACCATCAGTGCCATTTTACAACGGGGTTTACAAATTTAACTAAACCTCTAGTTCAATGTATGATACTTGCATTTCCTTGGTCGTTGACGAGCGTTTTGATGCAGTCTCGAATGAAAGTCTTAATTGTTTCAAGGTTTTGGACTTGGGATCACGTCTTTCCATGTTTGAAGAGCGATGAATTCTAAAGGTGTCCTGACTCTGAGGTGATTGGGAGTTTCTTCCAACGTGGAAAGTGAAGAAGAATGATGAGCTGAGAGAGAGAGAGGCCCAGCTGAAATCCTGTGATCTTTGGGGAATGAAAAGACAAGGCTGCAGGGCCTGGCACAGGCTTAGGAGTTCAAGGCCTGCCAGGCACAGAAGCATCAGCTCTGGGACTTATCAACCAGAAGGTGGCAAGGTGATGAGACATGGGACTAAAAGAACTGAGAAAAGTCTGGAGAACTGAGGCAAGTCACTGTGTGAAGCCTTTATCTCCTATGGGGGTCACAGTTAGGAGATAAAGGTAATTGGGAGGCCAGGGTAATTGATAATTGGAAGGCTAGAGAGCCAGTGGTGACTTTTTTGCTTTTGGAGGGAAAGTTTACGACTCTTTGTCTGTAAGCATGGTATTGGGATTGGTTGTTCATGCAAAAACTACTAAAGATTCTTAAAACACTAATATGTTGCATAGGTATCAAAAGATAACATAAACCATGTTTTAGATCATCAAAATACAAATTCAATGAGACCAAATGTGTTATATGTGTGGTTATTCTACGTAGTGATCTATCATAACACACATTAATAAAAACATTACACAATACAAAAGAAATGAACAGTAATAACATACACAATGATCTAAGGATATGTGTGTTCATTCACAGAAAGTTTTTTTTTCCAAGAATTAATAAAAGTCAGTTCCTATGGCAGTATGTGTCCTTTTTTTTTTTTTGAGTATTAGTTGGAATTATAAAAATTCTCTCTACATACTTTTGAGTCGTAAAGATTATCTGGTCTGGCAGAGGAGTCCTGGATGCCATACTAAGACCATTTATCATGGCTGCCAGTGTCATGGGTTGGGTGAGGGGGGTCTGTGATAATTTCTTAATCTAATGAAAAATGGATTATTTGGTAAATCTAATGAACTGTGTGTGTGATTGGTCCTAACCCTACATTTTTTCCCCGAGCAACACATAGGCAACAAATAATGACGGTTTGTAGAGTACTTTACAACAGCTTCAGATGTAGCTCAACCAATCAGAATTTTTATACATTTTGGTTGAAACTCTTTCCACACTGAGGGGATCTGTCAGCCTTCTCTCTAGTGTGGATCTTCATGTGCTTGTAAAGGTATCCTTTACTAGAGAAACTCTTTCCACACTGTTTGCATGTGTAAGGCTTCTCTCCAGTGTGGATCTTCATGTGCTTGTAAAGGTATCCTTTACTAGAGAAACTCTTTCCACACTGTTTGCATGTGTAAGGCTTCTCTCCAGTGTGAATTCTCATGTAAATGTTAAGGTATCTTCTACTAGAGAAACTCTTTCCACACTGTTGGCAGATGAAACACTCCTCTTCTGTATGAGTTCTCATGTGCCTTTTAAGCTGTCTATTTTCACTGAAACTCTTTCCACACTGTTGGCAGATGAAACGCCTCTCTTCTGTGTGAATTTTCATGTGGACTTTAAGGGATGCTTTTTGAATGAAACTCTTTCCACACTGTTGACAGATGAAAGACTTCTCTCCTGTGTGAATTTTCATGTGGACTTTAAGGTTTTGTATTTGACTGAAACTCTTTCCACACTGGCAGATGAAAGGCTTCTCCCCAGTGTGAATTTTCATGTGGACTTTAAGGCTTTTATTTTGAGTGAAACTCTTTCCACACTGTTGGCAGATGAAAGACTTCTCTCTTGTGTGGATTTTCATGTGGACTTTAAGGTTTGTATTTTGACTGAAACTCTTTCCACACTGTTGGCAGATGAAAGGCTTCTCCCCAGTGTGAATTTTCATATGGACTTTAAATTCTCCTTGTTGACTGAAACTCTTTCCACACTGACGGCACTTGAAAGACTTTTCTCCTGTGTGAATTTTCATGTGGACTTTAAGGTTTGTATTTTGATTGAAACTCTTTCCACACTGTTGGCAGATGAAAGGCTTCTCTCCTGTGTGAATTCTCAGGTGTGTTTTAAGGTTTCTATTTTCACTGAAACTCTTTCCACACTGTTGACAGATGAAAGGTTTCTCTCCAGTGTGAATTTTCATGTGGTCTTTAAGGGTTCCTTTTCGAGTGAAACTCTTTCCACACTGTTGGCAGATGAAACGCCTCTCTCCGGTGTGAATTTTCTTGTGGACCTTAAAGTTTCCTTTGTGACTGAAACTCTTTCCACACTGTTGGCAGATGAAATGCCTCTCTCTGGTGTGAATTTTCTTGTGGACTTTAAATTCTCCTTGTTCATTGAAACTCTTTCCACACTGAAAGCAAGTGAAAAAACTCCTAGTTCTTGCCTTTTGAGCTCTTTTTTGTGTAGATGTATTTTCTGATTGTAAGCAACAAAATGAATTTTTTCCAGTTATGAAAACATGATTCTCAAACTGATCTTTCTCTTCAGTTTCATTCAGTACTTCCTTCTCCTCTTTCAGTGCGGTTGGGCCTAAGGTGGGAAAACAAAGAAATAAAAGTTAACCCCAGTTTAATGCCAAAAAGCAGGTTACACCAATAATGTAGATTTGTAATGCATGTATGCTAGATTGCATATCATGGTGTCCAAACCTGATCATAGTCTGGTGTCCTATAGAGTTTAAGCTGGCTGCTATACAGTTTATTCAATCTAATAATAGTTTAGGAAACCTAGATAAAGACTGATCTCAATTATGATGTAGCATTTTTTAAATGTCTTCTAGGGGATCAAATGCAACAAAAATAAGAAAGGCTAGGAAAATGGACAAACTCCCCACTCAACCATCAGATGAACACGTTATCACACAATAATTCTTTCTGAGGTTTTATTGTGGGGCAATGATGTTAGCCAATCATAAAAATGGGCTGTTACGGCGAGTCCCAACCACGTTCCTTGAGGCCCCTAAACACTGCATGTTTTTCATGTTTCTCCAATTAAGTGATTAATTAACTGGTTCAGGTGTGTTTGATCTGGTTTGGACCTAAACTTTGAAGGATGGTAAATCTTTAGGCACAGGGTTGGGCACCCCTGCACCAAGACCTAAAATGGATGACAAATGGTCCGACAAAGGAGAGATGCAATGACCTATTGAATGGAAAATGCCCAGAAACTTACTGTAACAAACAAACAAACAAACAAACAAACACATCACAGAACATATCCTTTTAAAGAGAACAGGCAACATTTTTACACCAATTGAAAGTGAAGTAAGATGTGAAGATGGTGAATTTGTGCTCTGCAATAAATCCATCCAAGTGGTCATGTATGGAACCACTTTAACCCAGATTGATTTGTTATTTTATCTCAAGTCAGGTTTTGACTTTTCTTAGTTTTTCACCCAGAGCTTGACATAACACTAAATCAATCATAGATTCATTCAAGTAAATGTTTGTTATATGTACGATTATTTCCACCATTTGTTGTTAATTTATTCATAAGCAACAATACAGTTATATAAGCTCAAACATAAATAAGCATATCTGTGGTATTTGCCACATTGAATCGATTACTAAGATGCTGTCATAAAAGAAAAATAAACAATGAAAGAAACCATCCTGGATTTTTAAACCAGAAGTATGCATGATAACCTGCTTTGTTCTAGCATCCCCAAACACCCTTGAAGTTAAACATGGAGGTGAAAATATTATGCTTAATCCTTAATCCAATAGAAAATCTGTGGAGTGAGCTGAAGGTTTAAATTGCCAAATGTCAGCCTTAAAACCCTAATGTCTTGGAGAGGATCTGCAAAGAGGAGTGGAACAAAATCCCTCTTGAGATGTGTGCAAACCTGATGGCCAACTACAAGAAACGTCTGACCTCTTTGATTGCCAAAAAGGATTTTGCCAGCAAATACCAAGTCATGTTTCTCTAAGGGGTGAAATACTTTTTTACTCATTAAAATGCAAATCAATTATAACTTTTTTGAAATGCGTTTTTCTTTTTTGCTGTTGTTGTTACTCAAAATCAGCAGGGGATCAAATAATTATTTTTCCCACTGTTGTAATATGAACTTTTAGTCTATTTAGTAAGCATAGTTTGCTGAATTTTGAGTATTTAAGTCATGTGAGAGATCAGGACAAAATAAAGGGACTGAAAAGTAAAATGGAAGTGAAGGTGCAGTTCAGGAGAGGACTTTGAATTATTTTACATGTTGCATAGTCCACGATTTAAACCTTTTTTTACGTGATGACCATACAAAAATAGGGTTGTCTTTCAGAGATTGTATATGGGATGACCTGGATGAGTGTGAGATTTCCCAGTCTGAAATTTTGTCCCAGTCCACCCCTGAGCTCCAGCTTCAGGGAACAGAGGACTCAACTCTAAGATACGAAAAGGGAACTCTGATGCTCCCCTTGGGAACACTGTACTCATCGGTGACCCTTGAGAGTGAGGGGAGCACTGCTGTGCTCAACCATAAAAGCCACCTAAGAGAGGCAAAGGTGGACTAACAATTTTTGGTGCCTCACGGAACATGAGAGAGCAGACTCAACTCTCAGAAATCAAAGGAGAACTTAGAGGCTCACCTTAGGAGGGACATGATCATAGGCAACTCTCTAAATTGAGTTAGGGTTAGGATAGCACTGCCAACTAAGCCATAAGGGCAGTCACATGATGGGAGCTCCTGGGAGAAGCATGCAGAAGCATAAGACACCTGGTATGATTGCCTCACGAAGTTCCATGGAGCAGAGGACTTCATTCTCATAGATGAGAGGGGGGCCCAGATGTTTTCTTTGGGAGCGATGTGCTAATTGGAGACCCTCGAGAGCAGGGTGGCGAACATCTGAGTTTTGCTTCAACCCTTAATCAAACACACCTGAACAACATAATCAAGATCTGAAGGGTTACTAGAAAGCTACAGGCAGGTGAGTTTTAATTAGGGTTGGAGCTGAATTCTGTAGGACGGTGGCTCTCCAGGACCGGAGTTCGTTTTCCCTGCTCTAGAACAGCGTTTCCCAACTCCAGTCCTCGCTCTAGAGTGAAGGGAGCACTTCCAAGTTCAAAGACAGGAGCAGACTAACAGGGAAGGGGAAAAAGGCCAAAGAACCTGATATGACTGCACACAGAGCTCATGGAGAAAAGTCCTTAGCTCTCAGATTGAGAGAACTCACATGCTACATCCGAGACTAGTAGCTTTATCAGGCATTACATGCAGACAAAATTAAAATGACATTAAAAACTTGAAAGCTGCAGATTCGATCACTAATGAAATGCTGCCGTTTCTTGGGGACTCACACAGATCTGTTGTGGATTTCGTTGGATATATTATTGCTTTGTTGTAAAATCGGACAATATTGACAGTGTAGTGTTTAAAATGTAGGCTACATTTAAAATGTAAAATGTTCACTTAATATTACCTTTTTGTTTAACTTATAAAATCAACATTTGAAATCATTTGAATATTCAGAGAAAATTGCACACATGCTCATATTTTAAAGATGAAAAACAGTAAGTCACACTGTATGTTTCTGTATCGAAGAGAGTTTCTTAAACCAATCGCTCTGTACAGTCTGTCAACATTATATTAAAGCACTTGTTCGAAATAAGTATTTTATTTTATATAAGTTATAGTGTAAGTATTCTTTAATTATATCCATCATAATAATAATGGATATGCAATATTGGTTAGTGTTTTTGAACATGTAACAAGGAACATCATTGAAAAGAAAATAACATAACAGTCATTACCTCATGCATGGTTAAACCAACAACTAATAAAATACCATTGTGAACATTATGAATCCCACAACCACCCGTCCTTGTTGGAGGATGCTGAACAGACAGAATAAAAACAAATAATACTTCAAAGAACTGTTCTTCTTCTGAAAGAACTTCTTTCTAATGCACAGAATTCCAAGAACTAAACTTTATCAACCCCTGACTGGGAGATCTGGCAGAACAAAAGTTACTTTTTTCCCGGTACTTTAGCCTACTTTGTGTAATAACGAAAACATTTATTTCATTGAAAAAATAAGTCCAAAACTCTCTATTTTAACATTTTGAACAATAGGGCTCTACAATCTTTTTTTTTTTTTTTTTTTGTGCGTTTTAATTTTTCTGATAATCAAATTAAAGCATAATTTTAATTTTTGGGTTTACTGTTAAAATCAATACATGGAAGAAAAATTATATTCATTTAAAACGTTTAAATAATAATTGTAATATTTTTTTCTACAATTAAGGGGTTAATCTTGTTGTAATATTTATTTTTTATCATATATATTGTTTTGTCAATTATTTAAATAGGAATATATAAACACCTACATTATACTGTACAAAAGTAATACAAGACTAATATTGTTCTGTTTGATGTTAAACCGTACTTTTATTTTTATTTTGACAGGTTGCTGTGAAGTTTCTCTGTACAGTATGATATGCTGCTAGTTTTCTCAAATGAAACAGTGAAAGTTAAAACTCACAGCAGCTTTGGAGATTGAGTTTATCTGTTCATATGAGATGCAAATGCCAAAAATTAGCGGGAGCATCATGCGTGCCTCAGGATGTGTGTAGTAAAAAAAAAAAAATGTGTCTCCACCATTCATACAGACAGAGGCAAACGGAACATGCAGGATTCATATTAAAACAGTCTTTTTGCATTTCAGTTTTCACAGACACAAGTCCATATAGCGATTTGATTTATTAATCCAAAAATCAATGAATTCAGTGGCATTCCGCGCTATAGTAGATTCTGTTTTTTTATGAACGAGTCCGCGAACCAGTCCACGTTTTCGTGGGAGACATTGTAAACTCACTCACTCATGCGGGCATGCACTGCGATATCATGAGGAAATGCAGCTTTTTGATATAAAGTTTTTCTTGTTCCCGAATACAAATATTTTTTTTAAGTATTTGTTCGAAATAAGTATTTGTAAAAAACACACTATTTGTGCCTTTCCGAATACCATATTCGGGTTCGGCTCCACCCCTAATACATATATATACATATATATATCAAACCCCTTTCTCTACCTGTCCGTTGGTCGCGTATATCCTCCATGTTTGTAGTTTTTTAACACTTTTTATGCGTGTTTGTAGTTCTAATCGAATCCTCGTTCACGGCGCAGTGTGTTGCGGGCAATATTAGCAGTTAAGAGTGTGCATTGATCGTTAAGTAGTAGACCATCCGGGAATCTTTGGAATGCTTTTTAAACATACTACGATTTGGGACATACAATACTATTTAGAACGGATGCAGCTTCTTTGGTATAAGTTCTTTGGCTTGTCTGAACGCTAGTTTGTGCTCCAGTATAATCGGTCCGCCGAATCTCATCCAGTGAGAAACGTTCCGCGGTGCAAAACTTAGTGCGATTAAAATGCATTAAAAAAAAATTTTAACGCGTTATTTTTGTGTAATTAATTAATCTAAATTAACGCGTTAAAGTCCCGGCCCTAATATATATATATATATATATATATATATATATATAGGGTAGAGTGGGGGAAAATGCCCCCCACTTTTTTTTTCCCAAAATAACCACTAAAGATACATTTTCACTGTTGCTATGCACTACGTTGGCAACGGGGATAAACAAATCTCCTTGTTGACACCAGCTACTTGTTTTACGAGAAGAGGATTACATGCTAAATGCTATAATTTTCAGATATTAGTAAGCAAGTGTTTAAGAGAATATTGTTCTGTAGGATATCACAGTGATGTATGATAGATGAATAGTGAAGTCTGTAGTTTGAGAGGATATGTTATTTTTAAGGAATATAACTGTATTTTAAAAATTACAGTTTTTTAAAAAAGACAATAGAAAGAAAAAAATGCTGTGCGTCTCTCTCTACAAACAACAATTCATTCAAAAACAGCAGTTTTACCGCCCCGTTGCTGAGGAATATAATGTAGCGATCTAGTATCTAGGATATTGTAATAAGGATCGCAGGCAAACGCTGACAAGAAGTTTATGTATGTGCGCAGCACAATGTGATCTGCGACCTCTCTCTCTCTCTCTCTCTCTCTGTGCCTTTGCGTGCATCAATTAAAGCAGCGCATTAATATAGAACGGTGATTAAACTGACTTGGAACTACCTGTGCATTAAACGGTTTTACTGCACACCTGCCAGCCAATCAGAATCCAGTATCCAGACATTCCATGGAATATATATATATATATATATATATATATATATATATATATATATTAGGCTAATTCCATAATATTGTTACAACTGAACCAAATGCATGATGTCTACACACATTATTCATTAATATCTTTTATTTATCTTTAAGAATAAAAACCAACCTGTTTGTTCCTCAGTATCTTCATGTTTGACTCTGAATGTTTCTTCAATCTTCATGTCTTCACTCTCCTCTTTAATAAACTCCATCTTTCTTTGTTCCTCAATATCTTCTTGTTTCAATGTTTCTTCAAACTTCATGTCGCATGGATCTCTGATGATTCTCCAGGAGTTTTTCTGTGTGTTTGTACACTTTGTCCTGTTTAAGATGACAGTAATTAATAGAAAGAAAAATCAATGCAAACTCAATCAGCTCCTAGTTCAGTAGTCAGTGCACTAGTGAGACAGTCAGAGAGTTAATAGACTTATATATAAAATGTATAAAATATACAAATTACCAAAAAGGTTTATATTTAGGCAGGCTATTTTTTAATTTATAACTGGTATTCAATTATTTGTTCATCATATCTAATATATTACACTTTCATGAAATCACTCGTTTGTGTTTGTTGTTGTCGTTTGTAGTCCGCGTGCCGCTGAATCGAAACACTGAATCATTTCACAAATGATTTGGTTCAAATGATTCGGATTCTCAGTTTCTCTCATCACTTCTTATCATCACACGATTGATTCACAATTTCTGTTACTAAAGACTAACGTCTTCAGTATCTCTAAAGCATTACAACGTTATATTTAATAATGATGCATTTACTTTACATAGCTTGTAAAAAACGCTTTATTGATGCAGCAATATTCATTGGTTTAAAAACTTTAAAACCACAAACCTTTCTTCAGGTGACTCACAACAGACGAGGAGCGCGGCGCAGTTTTATGACGTCACATCACCAGAGCAAAATAAAAGTCCCATTGGTGCACTGCTCTCTTGAATCACAAATATATCATAGAAATGTTGATTATAGAATAGAATTTCGTACCCATATGATGATGCTTTTCTAAAGTTACTAACATCGTGAATCTATTAATATTATTCTCTATTTTTATGTACATTTATAACACTTTGTTTTATGTTGATATACCTTGCCATTAAATTCACATTAATCTAGTTAATGCTGCTGTGTAACTGTTACAAAGGTTGTATGATGGCAAATTTGATCTAGCACTTTTTTGACTATTGTAATCAATCTCTTGTTATTTTGTTATTTTGTTTGTTTGTTTGTTTATTCCTTTTGGAAAGTTGCTGAAACACTGTCAGGGTTTTTATTTTTATTTTGCTATTGAAGCAAATGTGTCGGTTTCTATTTACCACTACAGAAGTTTATTTATAATGAAATATGACTTAGATTTCCCCATAGTATTATTACTTTTTAAAATTTGTATATAATCTGTGATAAAATATGATTATAATATAAACAAGTAACATATTAAGATTTCAGTTTTGGAAATGCATTTACAAAGAAAAGTCATTAATAACAGATCCACACTGAAAATGAACAAATCGTCTGTAAGGATTAGAATAAGGAAAGGAAAGATAATATGGTCTGTATTTGATCTTTTCTATTTCAATGGTAATGTTTTTTTTATGGTGATTTGGTTTTAAATAAATTTTTTTTTCCAGTGTAAAGGAATATGGTTAATTCATTATTACCTTTTCAGTTTCGTTTATTGGCAAAAATATGCCAACATATTCAGTTCACTCCATATCTTAATGAGCTCATGAGCTACATCCTCAACATCTACATGTCCTCAATATCTACATGATTATAGTGAAATTAAAAGCAAAATACCTACAATATCCAGTTAGTCCTGTAGTAAACTCAGAAGAGAAGATCAGGAGACTCTTCATCAGATCTTGATTGAGATGTTTCTGTGTGTCGCTGCAGTCATCCAGACTGACTAAAACACTCAATCACTTTAGTTTTAGACAGATTTCAGGATCGTCATTAGAAGATAAAATATGCAAAGGATGTAAGCAGTTTCAGGAATTTGCCCAGATTTTCAGCGACTCTAATCCAATCAGCAGAACTATAGACTCATTATCACAGAGATCAGGGAAAGTCTCACCTTCAGCCTCTGCATTCATATTTAACTCAGATATTGATCAGAAACAAAGACACCAATTAAAGAAATGAGGCATAAACATCAACAGACAATAAAGACAAAAGATGACACTTACCATGAATTCACATTCATGTTCACACACTCCTAAAGCTAAATATATTCATTTTATAAATGTAAATGCCATTTCTCTTTCTGATCAACACAATGGAAACAGGGACAGGAAAACCAAATATGGGCATTAGAGAACACCAGGACAAACTAAGACAAGGAGCACATAGTAAAAAAAAAAAAAAACAAACAAACAAAAAAAAAAAACACAAGGACAGTCCATAAGTGTGACAATCATTGCTGTAAAAGACACACTTATATGGGTTGAAATAAATTTATTGCTTAGGAAATTAAGCAGAAATGTTTAAGTGTAAATGAATCTCTTTTGCTTTAGGTGTGTGTGAATACAAATGTAAAATGAGACTGTCTTCTTTTATCTGTAATGCTCTTGATGTTTCTGTCTCATTTCTTTAATTGTTGTGATTGTTAATGCAAATGAAGACTTGAGTTGTGTGTGAATGTCTTTCCCTGATCTCTGTGATCTTGAGTGCTATAGTTCTGCTGATTGTTTTAGAGCTGCTGAAACTCCAGAGTCTGAGCGACTGAACTAGAACTGATCACATGCTTTAAATACTGTGTTTAAGTAAGAACAGCCTCCTGAAATCTGAATAAACTCCAGTGATTGAGTGCTTTAGTCGGTCTGGATGACTGCAGCGCCACACAGGACCAGCTCTATCAAGAATCTGCTGATCTTCATTTTCCTGCAGGTGTATTAAAGGTATTTTGTTCTCAAAACATTTAACTTCACCGAAATCATAACACTAATATAACATATTTTGTTGTTTTTCTGATAGTTAAAGTTTCTAATAAACAGTTTATTGTGTCTTGTATTTATTACCCAAACTTAATAAAAGAAGATATGGAGTGAACTGAATATGTTGGCATATTTTTGCCAATTAACGAAATGAAAAGGCAATAAAAAAGTAATCAATGAACCATATTCCTTTACACTGCAAAAAAAGTATTTAAAACCAAAACACCATTTAAAAACATTACCAATGAAATAAAAAAAAATCAAATAGAGACCATATTATCATTTCCATCCAATCCTTACAGAAGATTTGTTCATTTTCAGTGTGGATCTGTTATTAATGACTTTTGTTTGTAAATGCATTTCCAAAACTGAAATTTTAATATTTTTACTTGTTTATATTATATTTAGGGCCGGGACTTTAACGCGTTAATTTAGATTAATTAATTACACAAAAATAACGTGTAATTTTTTTTTAACGCATTTTAATCGCACTTAATTTTGCACCGCGGAACGTTTCTCACTGGATGAGTTTCAGTGGACCGATTATACTGGAGCACCAACTAGCGTTCAGACAAAGGAATGCGCATATCACCGCAGCACATCGAGCCTCATGTATCATCACCTCAATGCTTTTACAGAAGGTCTACCTACCTATAGGGTACCTGAATTTCTGAAATGAAGGCTAGTGTATTTCTAAATATCCCAGTGTTTCCCCTACCATTATCTTAGGGGGGCGCGTTCACAATGTCTCCTCCAAGAAAACACGGACTGGGTCGCGGACTCCATTCATAAAAACCGAATCTACTATAGCGCGGAATGCCACGTGAATTCGTCGATTTTTGGATTGATAAATCAAAAGTTGGTCTGTCACTTAATTCAAATCGCGATATGGACTAGTGTCTGTGAAAACTGAAATGCAAAAAGACCGTTTTAATATGAATCCTGCCATAGGCGTAATTCTATGGGGGGACAGGGGGACACGTCCCCCCCAATATTCAAAGAAGGACAATTTGTCCCCCCCAATATTTGATCATACTGTATGATTATGCGGGCAATATCGATGTGATTGCAAATACGTCTTTCTTTCCAGCTCCGAAAATATAAAATCCCGACCGGTCCATTTCCAAAATCCATTCGACTGGCCTTACACTATACATTAACAAAACCTGATCCATGTCATGTTTTCCCCTATACCTTTAGCAGCTCGTGCACCGCCACCGTCAGTGAGTTAGGAAAAAACAAACAGAAGAAGAGCGCGAAATCTGACAGACATTTGGCACATATCTATGAATGGTGTTTTTGGCTGACATAATCCCTTAGATAACGACCAGGTGAATTTCACTAGAATTTCGAATTGTAGAATTTGTAAATTTCGACTGTAATATTATACAGCTTGTATGAATGGGTCTATTGACAAGCTAGCCGACAGCTAGCTAACGTTACTGTACACGCTAGCATGTAGCCTGGCTTTAAAGCAAACTGGGATAGCGGTCAGTGACAGGCTTGTCAAATCTACTGTACCAAACCCAGTTTTTACAGCTAACGTTAGCGTTTTGAGCCACGGTCCTGTTCTCTGAATTGGGTTTATCTAGCAAGTTATTTTAGAGTCCTGCCATTTGTTCTTTCTTACTTCACCATTTTCATCCCTTGGAATTGCGTTGCTGTTATATTTCACAGTATTGGCCAAAAATGAACAAGAGAAAGACTGCAGCAGCTGACATCTGTAATTTCTTTGGAAAGAAAAAGAAAGTACGTTTCTGGAGATTTTAGGCATTTTTAACAGAGAAGTGAGAAGTAATTAATTTAATGTTCTAAGTTACCAGACAGCATGACATTAATAGCTCTTAACCCTTGTATGGTGTTCGGGTCTGTAGGACCTTTACTCTGTCCTCCTCCTGTCGGGCCTTGCTGTTATGTGTGTGTGTGTGTGTGTGTGTGTGTGTGTGTGTGTGTGTTTGTGTGTGTGTGTGTGTGTGTGTGTGTGTGTGTGTGTGTGTGTGTGTGTGTGTTCTTGTATAGTATATGGTTTATGAGGACACAAATGTGTATAATGACTTGGGTATTACAACGTAAACATGGTTTATGAGGACATCTGTGTCCTCATAAACCAAACGGCTAAAAAACATACTAAATGGTGTTTTTTGAACTTCAAAAAAGGCCAAAAGTTTTCTGTGATTGGTAGGTTTAGGGGTAGGGTTAGTGTAGGGGCATTGATTATACAGTTTGTACATTTGTAAAACCATTACGCCTATGGAGATTCCCTGTATGAACCACATATCTGTGTGTGTGTGTGTGTGTGTGTGCATGCATGTGAGAGAGAGGTTGTGTGTAAGTGTGAGAGAGTGTGAGTGCAAAAGTGAGTTTTGTTTCTACCCCTGCCGTTCCCGCACAAGGTTACAATTCTTAAATGTGATCTAACAAAGCTAGAGAGGAAATATTAACCATAAATGCTGTTTCTATTGCTTGTAATTGGGATGAAGTAGCCTAAATATCTGTTGAGTATTTTAACATAAATTGGTTGATTATGTTGAATTAAAAACCCAAAAATGCAGCGGGTCCACCAGACCCACGAACACTGGCTGAATAACAAAAATATGAACACCACACAAGGGTTAACTCACATTCATTGTGAGTGAATGTAACGTTATAGGGTAAGATGTGGTAACAAGCCGCCCCTTAGAACAATGTTTAATTACTGAAACAAAAAAGCAAAGTTTAGAGGAAATAAAATATGTGGATCATGGGCATTCTTATGAGAATTATGAAGGGAAAAAGACGTTTAGATTTTTAGAAAATGTGATTTTTTTTTTTAAAGTATAGAACAAAATAAGATATTTTGAAAAATGTCTGTAACCAAACAGTTGATGGACCCCATTGACCTACTATGGAAGTCAATGGGGTCCATCAACTGTTTGGTTACAGACATTTTTCAAAATATCTTCTTTTGTGTTCAGCAGAAGAAAGAAATTCTTACAGGTTTTAAAAAACTTGAGGGTGAGTAAATGATGACAGAATTTTCATTTTTGGGTGAACTATCCCTTTAAATTCAGCTTTGTGACTTAATAGCCTGTATGCTGATGCTGTAATCATTACAGGGTGAGTATACGTTTTAAATGTGTGCATGCGCAAACACAAAAAGTCCCACAGCTGTCCCCCCCAATGTGTGATTGACAATTTCGCCCTTGAATCCTGCATATACCGTTTGCCTCTGTATGTTAGAATGGCAGAGACGCTTTTTTTTTACACTGCACGCGTGATGCTCCCGGTAATTTTTGGCATTTTCATCTCACATGAACAGATAGACTCAATCTCCAAAGCTACTGCCAGTGTCACTTTTACCGTTTCATTTGAGAAAACTAGCATCATATCATACTTTACACACAGAAACTTCACGGCAACCTGTCAAAATAAAAGTACGGTTTAACATGAAACAGAACAATATTCCTATTTAAATAATTGACAAAAAACAATATATATGATAAAAAATAAATATAACAACAAGATTAACCACTTAATTTTAGAAAAAAATACTATGATTATTGTTTATTGATTTTAACATTTGATTAAAAATAAATAAATGTTTATGCTTTCATTTGATTATGAGAAAAATTAAAACAAGAATTTATAAAAATAAAAAAAATAGCAAAAGATTGTAAAGCCCTATTGTTCAAAATGTTAAAATAGAGAGTTTTGGATTTATTTGTTCACTGAAATAAATGTTTTCGTTATGGGAAACACTGTATCCTATTGCTACAGTTAATGGCAATATTGCAATGGTCTGTTGGACTTGGTTGAACAAAAATAAACAATATTTTGTTGCTTAAGTTTATGTATTCAGTCATTATTCAATGGTATACTAAAAATCCATATGAAAAAACTTGCTTCTCACTGTTCTCAGGTCAAATATTTATATGCGATTAAAATGCGATTAATTTCGATTAATTAATTACAAAGCCTCTAATTAATTAGATTAATTTTTTTAATCGAGTCCCGGCCCTAATTATATTCATATTTTAGCACAGAATATATACCAATAAAAAAAAAAAAGTAATAATACTCTGGGGAAATGTAAGTCATATGGTAAATAGAAACTGACACAAATATATTTTTGTGTCCTCATTTGCCTCAGTAGCAAAATAAAAATAAAAACCCTGACAGTGTTTCAGTAACTTTCCAAAACAGGAATAAATAAACAAACAAACAAAATAACAAGAGATTGATTACAATAGTCCAAAGAGTGATAGATTAAATTTCCCATCACACCTCCTTTGTAACAGTTACACAGCAGCATGAACTAGTTTAATGTGAATTTAATGACAAGGTATATCAACATAAAATAAAGTGTTATAAATGTACATAAAAAATAGAGAATAATATTGATAGATTCACGATGTTAGTAACTTTAGAAAAGAATCATCATATGAGTAGGAAATTCTATTCTATAATCAACATTTATATTATGCATATTTGTGATTCTAGAGAGCAGTGAACCAATTGGACTTTTATTTTGCTCTGGTGATGTGACGTCATAAAGATCCGCTGCACTCCTCATCTGTTGTGAGTCACCTGAAGAAAGGTTTGTGGTTTTAAAGTTTTTAAACCAATGGATATTGTTGCATCAATAAAGCGTTTTTACAAGCTATGTAAAATAAATCATAATTATTAAATATAACGTTGTAATGTTTTAGTATTACTGAAGACGTTAGCCATTAGTAACAGAGAAGTGCGTCTCATTTCTCTCTCTATATCATGAATCAATCGTGTGATGATAAGAAGTGATGATTGAAACTGAGAATCCGAATCATTTGAATCAAATCATTTGTGAAATGGTTCAGTGATTCGAAACGCTCGATTCAGCGGTACGCGGACTACAAACAACAACAACAAACACAAACAAGTGAATCACAACCGAGAATGATTTCATGAATTGATTGAGACGCACACAGAGATTTACTTTGCATTGATTTTTCTTTCTATTATTTATTCTCATCTTAAACAGGTCAAAGTGTTCAAACACAGAAAAACTCCTGGAGAATCAACTGAGATCCATGTGACACACTACTATAAAGATGGTGTTTATTAAAGAGGAGAATGAAGACATTAAGATTGAAGAAACATTCAGAGTCAAACATGAAGACACTGACGAACAAACATCATCAGGTATCTTGGATTTTATTCTCAAAACTGAAATTAAAGATATTAATGAATAATGTGTGTAGACATGCATCTGGTTCAGTTGTAACAATAGTATGGAATTAGTCTATATATATATATATATATATGTATATATAAATAATAATAATTTTGCACAAAGCTTGAAATGTGAGTAATCATATTTGGTGACTGCATGCTGTCTCCAAACAGTGCTGCAAATATAAAGCAAGTCTGACAATAAAAGAAAGCCAAAACAAACCACAAACAAGTTGCATTTAGTTGTAATTATGTGAGGTGTAAGATTGTAATGTATTAGTTGTACACTTCTATATCTTGTATATATAAAAATTAGGGATGCACGATATGAAAAATTTTAACCGATACCGATAGCCGATAATTAAGTCCTTCTTTTGGTCGATACCGATAACGATAACCAATACATTCATATTTTTATATGACAATTTTGTGCACACAGGAGAATACAAAATCTAAGATAAACTAATGAAATTTATATTATATATCTGGGTCTAACAATCATAGCACACAGTCCTGACTCTTCAAAAATGTTTTTATTTTTTTGTGTAAGGCACCACAATTCTAAATAAAATAAAATGCTTTGACATTTTGTCAACCTGGAAAAAATGAAAAGTGCATCATGGAGTAAAGTCAGATGTCCAAATGTCTGTGGTAAAGCTTACATGCAGTCCATTCTTATTGATCATATTATGAATGTGTGCAGCAGCCAAATCGTACAAGGCGGGGAATAAAACATCAGAATCGAGATAAAAAACATCTCAACTCTTCAGAATGCTGCAAGCGCAACGCAGGTCATGTGACATGAACCAACCAATCAGCTTCATCCTTTCCCTTAATAACACTGAAAGCACTGGCAAGGTGGAGAAACAGCTTATCAAAGCTGTACAGGAATAAACATTTTTAAATAAATTTGATAAAAGAGCTACTGCAAGTGATTTTTAATGCTGAAAATCTATTTATTCTTTGCTGAAACTACCGCGTCTTTATGGAGAGCGCATGTCATGGCTGCTTAGCAACGGCAGACGCCACTGGAGCTCAAACTACAGAGCGGTTTGGCAAAGACTTTGGGTTTGGAAAGAAAGAGAAGGCGGCGCTTCAGCGTTTTCCACGCGTTTTTATGCGCGACGTGAACGGCCCCTAAAACAGATTCACCGCGATGACGACCTCTGAAGTGAGATATAAGATTGTTAAGACTTAACGTTTTTTTTTACCTCCTCTCGGAATCCTTGCTAAACGTGTTGCAAATAGCAGTAGCATTGTCCTCCTGTGTCACCGTGAAAAACTTCCAGACCTGCGAAGGCGATGATGACGACACAGATGATGACGACACAGATGAAGACGTATTAAACGCGACAAAGGCTGAGAGTCACTGCAGTTTACAGCTGCAGTCACTTGCACTCGGAAAGCAGATGAATCTCAGATAAACCAGACTGATTGATTGATTTACCAGCAAGAGTACTTTATCGGATCGGGTTTCATTTATTTATCAGAGCAATAAAAATTACGTCTTTTTTACCCATATCGGTCGATCATTTATCAATAAATATCATGCATCCCTAATAAAAATATAAAAAAGGAGGGAATAAGGGGGAAAGAAGAAGGAACAATATATATATATATAATAGATAAAGAGAAGAAATTAAGAAAATAATTCAAATAATTTTAATACAATTAAGTAAATAAATAGATGAGCGCTGTTCAGGAGCATCAGAGTGGAGCAGTAGGGCATATTTATAAAGAAGGTTCTGTATTTTACCATGAGAACAGTATAAACCAGTGGTTCTCAAACTGATGGAGGGGTACGTGAACAAAATGCTGAGCTTCAAGTGCCCCAATTTAAAGTAACATTAAAGCAAGTATTTCTGACAAGCAAAATTTCACTTTTATTATAAAAACAGTTAAATGGGAGTTAATGGTCAAATGACATAAAGTTACCTAATTTTTGCTGTGAAACCTGACTGCATTCACACCAGCAGCATACGTATGATTGAACGCCCACAGAGTGCTGCTTTAGCAAATCATGCTGCTGTTCATTGTGTCTTTAAAGTAGATTTGAAGCACTTAATAGCATGAAGATCAAATGTTGACAGACTGTACATAGATATTGATTTAAGAAACTCTTCGATACAGAAACATACAGTGTGACTTCCTGCTTTTCATCTTTAAAATGAGCAAGAGTGCAATTTTCTCTGAATATCCAAATGATTTCAAATGTTGATTTTCTAAGTTAAACAAAAAGGTAATATTAAGTGAACATTTAACATTTTAAATGTAGCCTACATTTTAAACACAATATTATCAGATTTTACAACAAAGCAATAATAGATCCAACACAATCCACAACAGAACTGGTGTGAGTCTCTAAGAAACAGCAGCATTTCATCAGTGAATGAATCTTCAGCTTTCAAATTTTCAATGTCATTTTCATTTTGTCTGCATGTTAAGCCTGATAAAGCTACCAGTCTCGGATGGAGCATTGTTCTCTTGATCTGAGAGCTAAGGTCTTTTGTCTATGAGCTCTGTGCGCAGTCATATTAGATTAGATTAGATTCAACTTTATTGTCATTACACATGTACATGTACAAGTACAAGGCAACGAAATGCAGTTTAGGTCTAACCAGGAGTGCAATAAGCAGCAAGTGCAGGATAAAGGTATAATTTATAAGTTATAAGTGCACTAATGGGAGATATGTACAGGGGGAAGCTATGAGTAATATTTTACGGATGAAGTAATAATATTTACAGATGAAGTACTGTGAACATAATTTACAGATGATAATTAACTACAATTAGAATGTATAAATAGATGAACACAATATACAGGTTGCTATTAACTATAATGTAAATTGCAGGTAGATTTGAACATAATATACAGGTTGCTGTTTACTAAAGCAGAATTTACAAATAGACATGTGTAGATATAGATTTATCACAGATTTACAATATGTATATGTGCAAAGGAAATGTGCATTTACAAATGGGTATGTACAGTGTAGTGCAATGAATATTAAGTAGTGCAATGGTAGTGGGGAGAGTGTGGGGTGTGTGAGGGGGGCAGAGGTGTCAGAGGGGGGCAGAGTTCAATAAGGAGACAGCTCTGGGAAAGAAGCTGTTCCTCAGTCTGCTGGTTCTAGTCCTGTGGCATCTGAAACGCCTGCCGGAAGGCAGGAGAGAAAACAATTTGTGGGCGGGATGAGAGGAAT
>NC_133362.1:70150689-70202607 GCF_049309525.1 Garra rufa
TGTAGTTTTATAAACACACGTGCTCTTGTGCATGGATGCCCGACTTACCGGTCTGCTAAAGCGTTGATCGTCCTCCGGTGTCGCTCATTGTGCATGTCGCACATGGTCACGACGCGGCTCACCGGGTGCTTCGCCGCGGCCGGCGTGTGGCAATGGGGCGTCACGGTGTACAGCTGCAAAAAGTTGACCATGACATCTTGGCTCAGCATGACGTCCATGAGCCTCGGGTCAACGTCCATGGGCAGGTGGTCGAGGTTACTCTGAACATCCTCACACCCTCACATCCAGCACACTCACTTTTTGAACTGTTACCATCCGGTCGGCGCTACAGAGCACTGAGCACTAGAACGACCAGACACCGAAACAGTTTCTTTCCTCAGGCAATCCATCTCATGAACACTTGATCGTGGAACATACAACACTATACATTCTTTATTCTTTTTTCCGTTATTTATTTAAAGCACATACTTACTCCATTCAAATGTCTTTGCTATTTTTGCACATTGTCTGTCTTGTATACCTCTATATTGTTCTTTTTATAATATGTATCGTCTTGTCACTGTCTTTCTGTAGCACTGTGGAGCTCTGTCACAAAAACAAATTCCTAGTATGTGCAAACATACCTGGCAATAAAGCTCATTCTGATTCTGATTCTGATTCTGAAAGTTCGCCGTCTCAGTCATGGAATAAGAGGAGAACAGGGTCCCCCGCTGACCCACCACCTCCTGCAGCCCACAGCGTGACCACAGGAGGTTGACGGTCCCGTCGCTAGAGGGGAGGATGTTGACGGCCACGTGATATGACATGTCGGCAACTCCCCGCGTGTCGACAAGCCGCCTCAGGTCGAACCACCCTCTGTCCCTCTGCCCGAACTTGGTGAGTGTCAGGTATATGCCCATGTCCACGTCGACGTTCACATCTTTGACTGAGCTCACGAAGAGGTCAAGCAGGAACCTCTGGTCGCCGGCCAGGACGTCCATCTTCGTCAGGTTGGCGAGGTCATTCTTTATGATGCTGGCTCTGGCCAAGTCGCGCGCAGGCAGGCCCTTCAGCCGGGCGGTGAAGTTACTGTAGACGGCGTTGATCATGCCAATGGCGTGCGCCTTCGCCATAATATCGCTCCGGAACATGGGGCAGTGTTGTTCGGGTCGACCGGCACGCAACTTATATTTAGAAAGTAGCCACCGTCGACATAGGCCAAAACGCTGCCCATCGACCTGCGGAAGGACATGATGCCCTCCGCAGTGTAGGCGGTCAAGTCCAGGTGCTTCCTGAGAATGTGCCAGTGGTTGATCACCTTCGATGGGTCAACTTTGCCCACGAAGAGGTAGTGGAGCCCAGCTTTCAGGCAGCTCACATCCTCTAGGTGGATGACGACCCCGTCGAAATCATACGAGTACCTCACTACCTCGCAGGCTTTGTCTAATACAGTGGCAAAGATGGGGATCCGCGGGGAATCCGTACTTAAAAACTCAGACACACTCTAGAATTTTTGGAACTCGGTAACAAGGCCGCGTGTGTTCTCTGCACATGCCACATCGAACGGCTCAAAATCCTCACTGAATAAACCCAAGAAAAAAAGCCAATAAACTACATGGTTTGACACACTTTTCGTCTCTGAGGAGATGGATGATAAAGGGTGCAGAACAGACCCCATGTGCGCTGGCAGGTGCTTGCCGCCGGTGCTTACGATGCGCGGGTTCAAGGTTGATCGCGGATTCGTATACATAATAAAAGTCCAGATTAAAAAAAAATACATTAAATAAAAATCTTTTTTTTTATGTCAGATTTCAGTAATTTACTGCCATTCACATAGCGTTTCTACTATATTTCTCGTTTGTATTGTCCAGGTGTGTGAGTGCAGCGCTATGGAGACTGCATCATCTGTGCTCCTATTGCCACGGTAGGCAAACTGGTGTGAGAGGATCAGCCGCTCGAAGCACTTCATAATGATGGGTGTGAGTGCTACAGGGTGGTAGTCATTCAGGCATGTTTGGTTGGAGTGTTTTGGCACTGGCACAATGGAGGTGGATTTAAAACATGTGGGAACAATTGCTTGGGCAAGGGACATGTTAAAAATGTCTGTGAATACCCCCAGCGAGCTGCTCTGCACATGCCCTCAGTACGCGGCCAGGAATACCGTCTGGTCCAGCAGCCTTGCGCGCGTTGATCTGGCTCAGTGCGGTGTGTACATCAGATGAGGTTAGTGTGATGGGTGAGTCGTCGGTTGAGGGAACGATCTTGGTGGCAGTGTCTGTATTGTCTCTCTCAAAGCGAGCATAAAAGTCATTAAGCTCATCCAGGAAGAAGACGTTAGTGGCTGTGGGGGTGGAGTGGCTGGGTCTGTAATCGCTGATGGCCTGAATGCCCTGCCACATGCGTCGAGGGTCAGAGTTAGAAAAGTGCTCCTCTAGCTTAAGTTTGTAGCAGTGCTTAGCCTTTTTGATGCCCCTCTTCAGATTAGCCCTGGAAGTGCTGTAGGCCTGTGCATCACCTGATCTGAAGGCAGTGTTGCGTGCTTTCAGCAGGAGACGCACCTCCTTGTTCATCCATGGTTTCTGATTTGGGTATGTGGTGATCTGTTTCTGGGTTGTAACACTGTCTATGGTAGTATTAATGTAATCCAAAACAGAGGAAGTGTATCTGTCAATGTCCATGTGAGAGCCACAGGTGGCCTGAGAAGCAAACATACTCCAGTCTGTGTAGGTTCTTAGGCTTTTTTCCCCTCCCTGTTAGGCTGCTCCTGTCTTTGAGCTTGGCAGTACTCCATTCACTCTAGAGCAGGGGGAACAAACTCTGGTCCTGGAGAGCCACCGTCCTGCAGATTTCAGCTCCAGCCCAAATTAAAACTCACCTGCCTGTAGCTTTCTAGTAACCCTTCAGACCTTGATTATGTTGTTCAGGTGTGTTTGATTAAGGGTTGAAGCAAAACTCTGCAGGTCTGTGGCTCTCCAGGACAGATGTTTCACCACCCTGCTCTCGAGGGTCTCCTATTAGCACATCGCTCCCAAAGAAAACATCTGGGTCCACCTCTTATCTCTCAGAATGAAGTCCTCTGCTCCATGGAGCTTCGTGAGGCAACCATACCAGGTGTATTATGCTTCTATATGTAAGCTTCTCCCTGGAGCTCCAATCATGACTGCCCTTATGGTTTAGTTGGCAGTGTCTCCTAACCTTAACTCATTTTATGTTATGTTATGTCAAGCTCTTGGGGCTGTTTCAAAAAGACTCTAAGAGAAGCTTAGCCTGACAAGCCAGACCCACATAAATGTAGGGTCTGGGCACTCTCCATAGACAGGGCTCAGCCGGAGGGGTGGGATAAACGATTGTCTTTCAAACTCCCTCTCCACGCAATAGGATAGCGCTACAACCAATCAGAGCAACGTAGAAAGTGACGTAGTCAACTCCAAATACATCCTTCTTTTGTAAGAACGACCTCAGTGCAGTTTCATGTTATTTTCTCAAAGAAAAGCTTAACTTCAAGTCTTTCAGAGTGGCGGCCAGGGCCGATTCGAAAGAAAGTTGTTCGCTATGGACGGAACTTATGGTCGCAGGTCAGTCGTCATCATGTTAAACCCGCCCACTGACTCGTGATTGGCCCGGTCGATTTTGGATTTTTGGAAATCTCAAGTGAACGGAGAGTTACTAGACTGCCCTTGGAAGCAAATGTAATTTGCTGCCGCTAGGGGCGCGTCTAGATTCTAGGCTAAGAGAAGCTGGCATTAAAGTCCAAAACCTGATTTGAGATTAAATAACAAATCAATCTGGGTTAAAGTGGTTCCATAAATGACCATTTAAGGTCACACAATCTCACTAATGTGATCCTGGTTCAGTGAGTGAAGGCAGTTTGATGTGCACGCTTGTTTTTAAGCAGTCCATTATGTTGATTATGGATCTATTTGTACTGTTTAATACATTTGAGATGTTGTGTTTTCCTCAGGGCATATTCTACATCTGTAAATGTTAGAAAGTCATGGGCTGTATCCGAAATCGCCCCCTATACCCTCATTCACTATTCCCTACATTAGTCCACTCGTACAGTTCACTTGAAGGAGTGAATAAAAACGAGTGAGTGAATTCGGACACTAAGTGCTCCAGAAGAACTGCCGCTTTTGCATAGTATTGCTTGCTGTTTAACAATGGACCAGCGCATTGTAAAATGAACAGATGGATGATTCAGCTGCGGCGCCATCGTCTGGAGAGACGCATGAATTCAGTCGGCGCGCGACTCTCACAGTGCATTATGGGTTATCTCTAGCTGTTGAGCGTACATCGTTTGTACACTCATTTTTGCGGTGCATTGTGGGATTGAATGAGTGCACTCGAGAATGTCCACTATGGTTTCGAACACCACTTAAAATGGCTGTCCCCTCAAATAGTGCCCTATTTGAGGGTATAGGGGGCGATTTCGGATAGAGCCATGCAGACATATCAAGTTTACTGTAAGGAGTGGACGAGGTTCACACAAGTAAACGAGTGCTGCTGCACGCTAAACAGTCTGAGCACAATATAGTAGTAGCTCAATAATTCTGGGAAAAGTAGACATTTTGCTCAAATATTTGTTTTTGGAGATAAAATGTAACACATGTGCAATTATAATTGTACATGTATAAGTGTGTTTTCATAATAGCAGTAAATGAAAATAAAATGTAAGCTGACTAATAGTCTTAATTACTAGCTCAAATGAGTAAATGTGTTTCCAGTTAAAGTGTAAGCTGATTTCATTTTTAATTTAGTGCCTTAAAGATTTGTAATGTTTTTAATATCATTATCATTAATATCATTAAATTTTGAGCACAAAACAGTAAATACAGTTGTCTGTAGTCTATGGTTATTATTATTTTTTTTTTTATTTGAGTTGCGTTTCCTTTTTACATTTGTTTAAAGTGATAATAAAGTGAAATAATTGTGTGGGAGAGAGTCAGTGGTAAGTAATATCAATGCATTTCAGTTGCTCAGAGTTAGAGGACTCAGATTGGACAGATTAACCTGCCTTGAACCAGGTTAGTTTAACTGCATGAGTTGCCCAGTGCTCCAGGTGTGTACACTTCAGTGTAACAGACCAGTGGTTCCCAACCACGTTCTTTGAGGCCCCAACACTGCATATTTTGCATCTCTCCTTTGTCTGACCATTTGTCATCCATTTTAGGTCTCAGTGCAGGGGTGTCCAACCCTGTTCCTAAAGATTTACAAACCTGTTCAAAGTTTAGCTCTGACCCAGATCAAACACACCTGAACCAGTTAATTAATCACTTAATTGGAGATACATGAAAAACATGCAGTGTTTAGGGGCCTCCAGGAACGTGGTTGGGACTCGCCGTAACAGCCCATTTTTATGATTGGCTAACATCATTGCCCCTTAATAAAAATTATTGTGTGATGAATTGTTCATCTGATGGTTGAGTTTGTCCATTTTCCTTGCCTTTCTTATATTTGTTGCATTTGATCCCCTAGAAGACATAAAAATGCTACATCATAATTGAGATCAGTCTTTATCTAGGCTTCTTAAACTATTATTAGATTGAATAAATTGTATAGCAGCCAGTTTAAACTCTATAGGACACCAGACTATGATCAGGTTTGGACACCATGATATGAGATCTAGCATACATGCATTACGAATCTACATGATTGGTGTTACCTGCTTTGTGGCATTAAACTAGGGTTAACTATTATTTCTTTGTTTTCCCACCTTAGGCCCAACAGCACTGAAAGAGGAGAGAGAAAATCTGAATGAAACTGAAGAGAAAGATCAGTTTGAGAATGTCCATGTTCTCATAACTGGAAAAAAATCATTTTGTTCCTTACAGTCAGAAAATACATCTGCACAAAAAAGAGCTCAGAAGGCAAGAACTAGGAGTTTTTTCACTTGCTTTCAGCGTGGAAAGAGTTTCAATGAACAAGGAGAATTTAAAGTCCACAAGAAAATTCACACTGGAGAGACGTGTTTCCTCTGTCAACAGTGTGGAAAGAGTTTCAGTCAAAATTCAAACCTTAAAGTCCACATGAAAATTCACACAGGAGAGAAATCTTTCATCTGCCAACAGTGTGGAAAGAGTTTCAGACAAAAAGGAACCCTTAAAGACCACATGAAAATTCACACAGGAGAGAAGTCTTTCACGTGCCGTCAGTGTGGAAAGAGTTTCATTCAAAATATAAACCTTAAAGTCCACATGAAAATTCACACTGGAGAGAAGCGTTTCATCTGCCAACAGTGTGGAAAGAGTTTCACTCGAAAAGCAACCCTTGAAAGTCACATGAGAATTCACACTGGAGATAACTCTTTCACGTGCCGTCAGTGTGGAAGAAGTTTCATTAATCCTGTAAACCTTAGAGTCCACCTGAGAATTCACACTGGAGAGAAGCCTTACACATGCAGTCAATGTGGAAACAGTTTCAGTCAACGAGGAAGCCTTGACAAGCACATGAAAATCCACAATAGAGAGAGCATTTTTACCTGCCAACAGTGTGGAAAGAGTTTCACTGTAAAAGAAAATCTTAACAGGCACATTAAAATTCACAATAGAGAAGGCCAAACCAACCAAAATGTATAAAACAGTTTCGGTCCTTGATTCTGATTGGTTGAGCCACATCTGAAGCTGTTGTAAATTACTCTACAATCCAACATTCTTTGTTGCCTATGTCTTACTTGGAAAAAAACAATGTAGGTATGCCAAGCCATGGTCCTGATGCCAGAACTAGCCCACATCAAGTCTGCTGCTCCAGAACCAGATTACGCCATGTCTGTCAAGCCACAGCCACCTTAAGTCATGGCATCAGCCAAGCCAGTGCCTGCTAGCATCAGGCCTGCCAAGCCACAGCCTGTTAACGTCATGTCTGCTTCTCCTGAGCCTGCACCAACTACTGTTCCTGCAAAGTCAAGTCACATTACAGCTGTGGTTCCTGTGCCAAGTCAAGTTGTTCTTTCAAGGTCAAGTTCTGTCGCAGCTGTTCCTTTAGAGTTAAGATTCAGCCTCACATCCTGATTCAAGCAAAGACACAGTTTTACATCCTAAGTCAAGTCAAGACACTACAGCACCTCCTGAATCACATCAAGTCCCAGCTGTCCCAGCAAAGTCAAGTCATGTTGCAGCTGTTCCAGTTAAGTCAAGCCATGCCCAATCTGCTTCAGTAAAGTCAAACCACAGCTGTTCCAGCAAGGCCAAGTCAAGTCACAACTGATCCAGCAAAGCCAAGTCAAATCGCAGTTGTTCCAGTAAAGCCAAGTCACACCTCAGCCGTCCAACCTGATTTAAAATCAGTCCTTCGTCATCCTAGTCTGGCATCTAGCTTGGAGGAACCAACGCTGTCATTCCGTACACTCTGCTGGAATCCCCAAGCCAATTCACCTCACGCTTCCTACCCACGAACTGACTCCCCTGTCCACAACACTTCCCATTATGGGAGTTGCTCTCCAGTCTGGGCCGTGTACACCACTATCAAGTCTCCAGAGGGAGCAGCTCACGCTGCAGAACCTTTGGAGGCAGCCTCATCTACTGCAGCATCCTCCATGGCTACAGAGGTCATCGCAGTTTATCCAGAGGCGGCGGCTGAGGCCGCAGAACCTCATAAAATGGGGATGACTGCATCTGCTTCTTGCACGGTGATATCGTCCTGTGACACATACTCAGCCCAAGAACTCTCTGCCTGTCCTGTCACAGCTATGGAGGCCATTGTTGAACTCTCTGCCCTTCCTGTTATGGCCATGGAGGCCGCATATGAACACTCTGCCTGCCAAGTCACAGTGAAGGAAGCCAATAATGTCTTCCCAGAATGTCCCATATTGTCTCTACCGGTGTTGTGTGTTTCAGAATTGCCTGCTCTGCCGACTCTGTTCTGGTGGACTCCAGCTGCGTCTGCTCTGCCCTGGAGGACTCCTGCTCTATCAGCTCCGCTCTGGTGGGCTTCTGCACCATTTGTGCCACCCTAGTTGGCTCCTGCTTCGTCTGCTCTGCTCTGGTGGGCTCCTGCTCTGTCTGTGCCGCCCTGGAGGGCTTCTATGTTATGGTCACCAGCTGGAGTGCCTATGGACTCCACTAGAGGGCACTCCAGTAGGACTCTAAATATGTTTTGTTCATTCAATCTACCATGTTTCACCTTTGTCTGTGTGTCTTATTCTGTTTGATTCCTCTGTTCCATGTGTTCACTTCCCATCAGTTGTTTTTGTCATGTCATCCCCATACTCTTTGGATGATCTTGGATGCTTCTGTTTGCCGTCTCTGACCCTGCCCATTTTGACTACGTCTGTTCTTACTCAATAAAGCTTGCGTTTGGACCCACACTTCAGACCCCTCTGTTACAACTGCACACAATCCACTATGTTTATCTTCACACTAGAGCATTTAAAAACAGCATTTAAGAAAGAAATGTCATCTTATTACAGCTACAGAAGTCGTTCAGTCAAGTGCAGTGGGTGATTTTCTGCATATTAACAGCATAGACCCAAACAGCAGTATCAGTACAGAATATTACGCTGCTGTCACTTAATACACCAGTCTAATATAAACATGATTTCTTTCCCAGCTGTTTAACTTCACAGACATAACCGACTTAACAAACTTATTAGTGCACTGCAAAAAATGCTTTTCTAGCTTAGATTTTTTGTCTTGTTTCCAGCCAAAATATCTAAAAAATTCTTAAATCAAGAAAGATTTTTTAGATTAGTAAAAATTGTGTTGTTTTCAGCAAAAAAGTCAAAATTAAGTGCATTTTTGGTTGAAACAAGCAAAATAATCTGCCAATGGGGTAAGAAAAATAATCTTGTTTTCTGTTTGAAATAAGATAATTTTGCTTACCTCATTGGCAGAATTTTTGCTTGTTCTAAGCAAAAATGCACTTAATTTTGACTTGTTTTTTCTTGAAACAAGAAAATAATTTTTACTTGTCTAGAAGATCCTTCTTGATTCAAGAATTTTCAGATATTTTGGCTGGAAACAAGACAAAAAAAGCAAAGCTAGAAAAACATTTTGTGCAGTGTGAAAGACTACTTAGTTTAGTATTCAAGCCATGTGACAGACACTTTTTTCCGCGTGCTTTGGACGTGTGCGTCCAGAAAAATGTATCAGAAATTGAAACTGAAATGGCTTTAAAACTCATAATTGCAGCATGATATCACTGGTCTCAAACTCAATTACTGAGGGGCCACAGCTCTGCACAGTTTAGCTCCAACCCTAATCAAACACACCTGATCCAGCTAATCAAGGTCTTCAGGATTACTAGAAACTTCCAAGCAGGTGTGAGTTGGTGATAGTTGGAGCTAAACTCTGCAGAGCTGCGGCCCTCCAGGAATTGAGTTTGAGACCTCTGATATACATGATAATCAAAGCCAAAAATGTTTTTTTTTTTTTTTGGCAGAGATTGGTGATATGAGTTGCAATTGATCAGTATACATACAATTAGACCACAATTCGATAGCAATATTGGAAGGTTATGTCTGATGTTTTATCTGAAAGAAAAGATTTTGTGAGTTCAGAGTCTTTCCTATTGAAACATTTTCAAAAAATTTTTAAGTATCTACAAAAAAAAAAAAAAAAAAAATCAATGTACATGATAGTCAAAATGCTCTCTTGTCAGCACCAATAGCTATGAATGGGCAGTGTATCAACACCGTTCACTCTGGGTGTCCTAAGTCCTTTTTTTTCTCTCTTTAGTAGTTTTACCCAGACTTACTTATGATTATATTATGTAAATTTAGCAAACATATTTGATTGGAAGATCTGAAAGATCCCATGCATTTACCCTCCCCTTGACAAAATGAGGAGAGAAGTGCCAAAAGTGGACAAAAGAGAGTGTGATACAGAGACAGTTTATTGTATTTGTGATCTGATCAACCAAAACCCATTTTAAAGGTGTAAACAAAGCACAAATCTGCTGTGAACCTCAAGATTGTCTTGTTTCTGAAAGTCTTTACACAGTTTTGGCACAGCAAAGGCTTCTCTCTGGTGTTATTACATAACTCATGTCACAATGATGACGTAAAACTAGTTTCTCATCGGTGAAATCTCATGTGGTATTTAAGTTCTGCTTTATTTTTTGAACTTTTTCCACAGTGACCACATATAAATGGCTTCTCTCCAGTGTGACGGTTCATGTGTCTGTTTAAGAGTTCCTTTTTGGTTAAAACTTCTTCCACATTGCTGGCAGGTGAAAGGCTTCTCTCAGGTTGCTAGGGTGCTCAGGGTGGTTGCTAAGGTGTTGCAATGCGGTTGCTAAGGTACCCGGGGTGGTTGCTAAGGTGTTGCTATGCGGTTGCTAGGGTACCAGGGGTGGTTGCTAGGGTGTTGCTATGTGGTTGCTAGGGTACTCTGGGTGGTTGCTAAGGTGTTGCTATGCGGTTGCTATTGTGCCTGGAGTGGTTGCTAGGGTACCCGGGTACCATTGTGTGGTCTTCAATGTGTTGTTTATAATTGAAACACTTTCCGCACTGAGGGCATGTGTAGGGTTGCTCTCCAGAGTGAAATCTCATGTGATCTTCAAAGTGCCGTTTATAATTGAAACTCTTTCTGCACTGATCACACGTGTAAGGCTGCTCTCCATTGTGAATTTTCATGTGTCTGTTAAAGCTTTCTTTCTGGTTGAAACTTCTTCCACACTGTTGGCAGGTAAAAGGTTTCTCTCCAGTGTGAACTCACATGTGGACTCTAAGCTGTCCAGGTTGAGTGAAACTCTTTCCACACTGTTGGCATGTGTATGGCTTCTCTCCTGTCTTTTGAGCCCTTTTTATTGAGGAAGTCTTTTTAATCTGTGAACAACTAAAAGATTTTTCTCTATTTATGGAATCTAATACTCTTTAATTTCATTCAATACTTCACTCTCCTCTTTTAGTGTCATAAGGTCTATGGTGGAAAAAAAACAAGTTAACCCCAGTTTAATGGCACAAAATATCAGACATGAAAACATTCAAACATGTAAAGTGTTAGAACTAACATACAACTACATTCTATATGCACTAATCAACTACAAGAGATGTTGCATGTAGTAAAAAACAGGGCTGAACAATTAATTGAAGGCAATTGACCATATTCACGGATTACATCCTTGTTTAGACAAGCCAGCTAAGTAATTCCTGGTCAACTGAGCTGTGCCTTAATATGAGTGGATTTTGCTTATTTTCTCTACACAATCCATTCACAATTGACGAAAAGTTGTTTGTCTAACAGGACCAAACATCCATGGATACCATTTTAAGAATGACAAATGCGAGTTTACAAAAATATGCATTAAATCAGATAAATATGCGTGAGTCATTGCTGTGATTGACAGTAATAAAAGCAAGACATCTTAAAAAAACAAGGGAGTTGAAATGGCAGCTTTATGAATGAAAGTAAATCGTAGAAGTGAATTTTATTGCACAGGCAATTAGGCTGAGGGAAAAAAAACTATGATTGTCTGCAAGCTCTCTCAGATAAGTACTTTTGTTTATCACTAGTAATCAGGGCTCTACACTTACGTTTCTTGTTAGGAGCATCTGTCTCAACTTTTAACATTTTATGAGCACACTCTAAACAATAATCAAAAAATCGGATTAAAAACCTAGGCTTTCCATTACAATGTTATTTTTTACTTCATAAAATAATTTATATTTTTACCTTTGTTTTAAATTCTTTCATGTTTAATGAGGTTCAGAGGTGGCATGACTGCGATCAAATTCATACATTTTTTGAGATTAATGTTTTAAATATAACATATTGGATACAGAAATATTAAATGATTTAAATAACTGAAAAAATCTGCCAGCAGGTAGCAGCAAGACACAGATTTTATTACTGAATCATATCATTTAATTGATTTATTCGAAACGGCATTCATTCAGGAATAAAGCAAATGACATTCTTTCTGAATGTGAAAGTAATTCATTTTACTAGATTCATTTAAAAACGCACGTTCATTCATAAACTAAACACTGTTTGGATAGAGATGTGCAGCGGGTCAGTTATAACTTGCAAAATCAGGCAATAGTGTTATAGTCAGACAATGTAAGTCACTAAATAACATCTTGCTTATTTAACTGTATTAATCCAATATCTCATTTACAATCTTCCTTAAAATTTGTAATTATTTAAAAAAAGTAGCTTGCTTACATTATTTATTAAAAATGCAAAAAATACATGATGTATCATGATATCAAATCAAATCATTTATTGATAATCGTAATCAAATTTAATCGAGAAACATGTCACGATTCACACTCCTACAGTACAGTATGTTATACTATGATGCCAAATGCTCTTAGCGAGACAGAAAGCAGACTTGCCATAAACGATGCAATAAATAATAAATGCTGATGTAGACAAAGTTATCATACAAGTGGCAAAACTTGTAAAGAGCATTAGGAAAAGCACCTTAAATACTGAGACGGCTGATAAACTGGTGTGTGTCTCAGTCCAGCTTGAGTCACCAGATGAAGCGGTCCGCTGCTTATTTACATACTTCACTTTCAAATGATAAGCCAGATGTGAGCTTGATGAATGATAAGTGAATGTTTTTATTTCCTGCCCGATATACTGGAATTAGGCCTACCTCAAGGACCAGCTATTAAAGATCTGTTTATCTTTGACATGGACCATTTTTTCTGTGACTGACCATCTAATAAAATTTTAGTCGACTAAGCCTCTTCTCGGAGACTAACATTCAGTAAACTATTAAGGGGGCAGCCCTAGTCGAGGGAAAGTGACGGCTGTCGCCAGACTCTATTTCACATACTTCATCATTACATCAGAGCAAGTTAGACCACATGCACACAGCCCTTATTTACCCATTTCAAATGAAAAATGTTACTTAATCCTAGCAGTGAATATTAACATTTATGTTAAATAAGATACAGTTCTTCTGTTTTTAAACCAAAGCACTATAAGAGTAGAAAATAACCTTTTAGAGAAGGAGGGCAAACAAAGTAAAAAAATACCTGCCAAAGACAAATGAATTGAGAAGATGTAGAGGACAGTTCATAGGATAGTTCAGCTTTGAGAATAAAAACCAACCTGTTTGTTCCTCAGTATCTTCATGTTTGACTCTGAATGTTTCTTCAATCTTCATGTCTTCACTCTCCTCTTTAATTAACGCCATCTATATAATAGCGTGTCACAAGGATTTTAGTTGCTCCACCATTTTTTTTTTTTTTCTGTGTTTGGAAACTTTTTCCTGTTTGAGATGAGAATAAATAAATCTCAATCATCTCTAGTTCAGTAGTCAGTGCACTTGTAATGGAGTCAGAGTGATAGTTAATGGACTTAAAAGATCAGGGCCCGTATTCACAAAACATTTTATCTTAGCACTAAGAGTTCTCCTAAATAGCAGTAAAAGTTTTTAGCTAAGAGTTTTCTCTTAAAACCTATTAAAAAAGCTGCTGCGACAAACTTTTACTAAGCAGTAGAGAAAAGTCTTAAGCTAAGAGTAAGGGCGGGGTTGACCTCGTTACTAT
Organism: Garra rufa; assembly: GCF_049309525.1. Lineage (NCBI taxonomy): Eukaryota > Metazoa > Chordata > Actinopteri > Cypriniformes > Cyprinidae > Garra > Garra rufa. The sequence goes on from NC_133362.1 coordinate 70,164,110, forward strand.
GGATGATGTCAGCATGATCACTAACCATGCATACAGTGATTGGCTGATAGGGGAGGGGTCTGTCAGACATTTATTCACAGAAATATTGTTGTAAATATTTCCATATTCAAATAAAGTTTTAAAAAGTTAGCAAAAATGTTGCCACATTCAAATAAAGAATTTAAAATACAGGGCAAGTGTCACTTATTAAACAAGTGTTCAAATGATTGACATCCTTACCTGTGTGCTTCTTATAATAAACAATTAGCTGATATGCATGTACACAGACATTTTAAAGAGCTTTTTATGCTTTTAATGACACAGAATAACGGATAACTAACACAAAATAATTGGGTGAAGAGAAGGGGCGAGCAGCAAAATGTTTCAAAACGGGAATCAAACTCGGGGCGCTTTGAGCGGAGATACGCTATACTGACGCACTAACCACTAGTCTATCGGTGCCGACGTAAAAGGCTTTTTATTCATGATAGAATAATCATGGCTGATAGCGGGATACACAAACGTAAAACCAAACCAAACTGGACGCAAGAACAGCTGTTACTTCTTGCCCAAAGTAGGATATAATCAAATGAAAATTTGGAGCTGGGATAACCTTCAAGACTAAAAAAAAATTGTGTAGGAATATGTGTGCATATGCAGAGTGTTTCTAAAACGTTTAAGTTCCGAAGCAATCGCCAGCAACATCAATTTTAGGAAGATTAGAATTGATTTAAGCATGATTTAGTCCGATTTATACTCGACGCGTTCTTCTGCATGTGCTGCCTATGAGAAAATCTTAAAAGTAATGCTTAAAACAATCCTAAATTTAGGACTCCTAATTTTTGCTCTAAGAGTATTTCACAAAGCGTTTTAGCACTAAAACTAGCTCCTAAATCTGCGAAATGTTAGGAGTGGTGGAGAGGACTCCTAAGTCACTAAGATCAAGTCCTAAAACTATCCTATAATGGCTGTTGCCGGCTGTCTGCCTCGGGACAGAAACATTTTAGAAGCATTGGATGATAATGAGCTTTTCAGAAGGTGCGGTCTTAATCGCAAAGGACTCAAATGGCAGCTTCCTATGAATGCAATAAATATTTTAATGAGGCTAAGGATTTTAATCTGCAAAAGCATAAAAAGGTTACATGAAAACATTATCGGCAACTTGAAAGCAATGTCCGTTAAGCTGTAGCAGTTGTTTGTCACTTAAATTCTACAATCTCTGCCTTAATTTGCCAGACTTTGCGAAGAATACCAGCGCTTTTCACAGTCATATTTGCTTCTGGACAAAAGTGGGAAAGCTGCATTTATTTGCACACATATTTTCCCACACATCTTTTTTAGTTTTTGAGGTTATCCCAACTTTGTTTTCACGAACAAGTTGTGTAAGAAGTAAGAGAACGTAAAATATTATTTTACGTTTACTTGCCTTACTATCACCTATGATTATTCTACCCTGTTAATTAAAAGGCTGTTTATATGCATACGAGGAGCGCACATAAGGCTGAAGATACACGTTTAATTAGTCTGCACTTAGCCTGCATTTTAAAATCTTTATTTGAATATTGCAACATTTTTATTTTAAAACCTTTATTTAAATATGATATAATATTGCATGTTACAATATTTCTATGAATGAATGTCTGACAGAGACCCCTCCCCTATCAGCCAATCATTGTGTGCATAGTTAATGAGCATGTCCAAATCATCCATAGTAACGAGGTCAACCCCGCCCTTACTTTTAGCGTAAGACTTCTCTCTGTTCCTTAGTAAAAGTTTGTCTCAGCAGCTTTGTGAATAGGTTTTAAGAGAAAACTCTTAGCTAAAAACTTTTACTAGCATTTAGGAGAACTTTTAGTGGTAAGATGAAATGTTTTGTGGTTACAGGCTCTGATCATGTGTACAAAATGTACTGATATTAAACTAGTTTTTAACATGATAATTTTATTCTTACATGTACTTTAATAATATGTTATTAGCCTCGAGATAAATGTTGCAGTGAATAAATCCATATATATGCAACAACTAGTAGTAGTATCCAATAGTCTAGTGGTAGAATGTTCGTTAGATGAGTTAGAGGGTTTCGGATCTAATCCACCGTCACACAAATTTTTCATCCCTTAATAAAATTAAGTAGCCTATGTTTATCAGTGATCCTATATCAGAGACACATTTGTGTTTATTTTGTTTTGATTTTTAACCGCAATGAGTCATAAGCGAGGGAATGAAGTGCTCACATGTGAACACTGAGCACGAGCCGCATTGAGAAAGTTGCGTCGCTAATTAACATCGCAACTAACATTAAGCATGATTTCAGAAGAAAAAAACTACAGATTCCAGCGTCAGCACCTTATTTAACAGAAAGGAATGTTTCATTAGCATTAGATACGTCCGTGCTGCGAGATGTTCAAAAAAGTGGTGGGACAATATCGAGCTTTGCAAAAAGTGTCCCACTTATCCCACCCGTGAATTACGCCTATGAAAATAAGTAATGTGAAACACTAACAAAAGCAATTATGAGAAAATATTTTTATTGCAGCAGGCTTCAACAGTAAAACCAACACAACAGTGTTAAAATGTACAGTTTCACAAACTTTTTTGCAAAAGTTTTCGTCCTTTCCAATAGTGGTTCTATATATGGTCACGCATTGATGGATTATAGAGATGTTTGTACAGGTGTACCTGTTCAGCCAAAAGAGCTTTAAAAATCACTGATTTAAAATCAGTCTTTACATTGCACTGATTTAGGAGCTAGTTTTAGCGCTAAACGGTTTGTGAAACACTCTTAGAGCAAAAACTTATGAGTCCTAAATTTAGGACTGACACGCCCATTATTTTTAAGTTTTTCTCCTAAATCGGCAAGTTATGAGCTACTTTTAGCCTTAAGATGTTTTGTGAATACGGGCCCAGATTAGAGAAACACTCAAAACTTTAAGTTACTATTCAGTCAGGTATTTAATTATTAGTATATAACATTAAGTATTATATTATATTACATTAATTGTTCAAAATGCTATTGTATTTTAAGGTTGTCATTACAACAAAACAATTGCAGTTGTTTGTAAAAGTTGTCATTACTCATTGTTTGAGTTTGTTTTCGTTGTATTTTCACTGTTTTGAGCAACAGGTCTCTCAGCGAGCGGCGACTCGAAACAGTGAATCATTTTGTGAGTCAACCGATTCAATTGACTCGGAGTTTGTAATTCGTGTTTCTGATCTGAATCACTACAGAGAGAGAAATCAGACGCTGTGTGGATGCGCTTTAATAACGTTCATCATTATATAAAATATTACCATGTTGCATTCAATAATTATTACGTTTACATCGCTTGTAAGCCATACAAAACAGACTGAACGCTTGGTATGAATTTAAACAGTAAAGACTACAAACCTTTCTTCAGCTGAAACACTGATGCAGGAGCGCGGTGCAGCCTTATGGCGTCATACACCAGATCAAAATAAAAGTCCTGTTCAAAGTGTCACAACCATCCCCCTTATATACAACTTAGAACATTTTTGTGATTTTGTTAATTCTACAGAATGCCTAGAAAATGGGTGAGAAAAACAAATCGAGGAGTCGATGCCAATGTTATAAAAAGAGCAGCAGAGGAAGTTAGGAATGTCTGTCAGGGCAGAGGCAAAATCCAAAGGAATCTGCCATGTCACCTTGAACAGATATTGGAGGAAATATAAGGAACTGAAAGACTAGGGATCAAGGGACTTTCCTCATGTAGGATACTGCAGTCCTCACAGGTCTTCAACAGGGAGCAGGAGGAGACTTTGTCACAGTATATAAGCCAGGCAGCCGATATATACTATGGGCTAAATCCACGTGAGGTGAGCACAATGGATAAGCGTCTTCAGAACAGGGTAGAAAAGGCAAGATTCAAGATTTAATTTCTATAGGACCTTTCATGCAAACTCAACTTGGGGAGTGCAGGAAGTGCTTATGCATCAGACTGGATGCAGGAAGAGGATTTCCTATCATTCCTTGTTCACTTTGTGAAGCATACAAAGGTAAGTCCAAAAAGAAAGGTGTTGCTCATGCTTGACAACCACTCTTTGCAAAGGCCAGGGAATTGTACTACTTACATTCCCACCACATTGCAGCCTCTCCTCCTTACTTGCCACCCGGGTCCTCTCCAGCTCACCTGCCACCCGGCTCTTCTCCTCCTTACTTGCCGCCTTTTTTATTTTTCCTCAGAAATTAACTTTCTCAATTATACATTTGAAGTAATAGTAGTTTAAATGTGATTTTTTTTATCTCTGCCTCGGTTCCCAGACCCTTGGCCCTGCTTATCCTCGGTGTCGCCCAGGATCTTCGGCTCTCCGTCTCCATCGCCACCTGCTCAGCCTCTGTCAAGCGACCCCCTGGAGTCGTCAGCCCTTCCTCCACCATGGCTCCTCTATCTGTCGGCTCTGCCAGGGGCTACAATCATGGTTGTGACCTGGCTCCTCTCTCCGTCTGATCCACCTTGGACCCTTCTGTCGGATCCGGCCTGGACTCTGTTGATCATCCTCCGCCGAATAGACTTTGTTTCCCAGCCCTCTCCATTCTTTTGTTCTTCCTACCTGTCCACTTTTTTCTTCATTCCTTGTCTACGGCAAGTTGCGCCTTCCGGGAGGGGGGAATAATGTTACATCCCCATCATTCTCTCTGTCTTGATTTCTCCCATATACCCATATTTGGTTTTCCTGTCATATAGTTATTCCCATCATCTTTCTTTGTCTGGTTAACCTGTCTTTATTCCTGTCTGTGAATTTCCCTGCCTGTGGATTATTAGTAAAGACGTTGCTTTTGACTCAAGGGGTAAGGTCTTCAGCCTTTAGCCAAAAAAGTTAAATGGCTAATGCTGCTGCTTTGGCAGTATGCAGGGAAGGAGACCAGAGGCTGTTTAGTTTGATTAAATGTCAACAGAGGTGATGGGTTCATTATGCTAAATAAACAGCTTTTGTGGGGAAACAGCTCATCATTTAATAAATAGAATCAAAAAACCAGCGCTCTGGACAAAACCGACTGAAGCCAAACGAAACAATATTACTACCGCACGATCATCCCCAATGGATTCAAATACTGCGCTTTCCAAAACAGCACAGGTGAGTAACAAGAAGCAATGGGCCAACCCACATTGTACAGTGGCCCACAGGGAAAACACATCAGTTGTTGTATCTACTTTTATAATGATACTGTACAGTCTGTAGTCTCTAGTCTCATATATTGTCTGTGGTACATGTTTTCTAACACCAGTCAGCAGTAATGATCATAATTTCACTGTATGCAAAAAAATACAAAGACAATAAAGGCTTTTAACTCAATTCCATTGATATTATTTAGATATTTCGAACAAAACCTAAAACATCATGGCTTTCAACTATTAAAGCTAAAATATTTTTTTCTTATGCAAATACAATCAGTTGACCGCAATGTTGTTAATAAAATATGAAATGTAAAGATAATGTATTAATAAAAAAGTAACATTTAATAATGACTCAAGCAAAATGATCATTACCGAAAGTAAAAGAGAAACTAATGAGACTGATCTCTCTCCTACTAATTTACAAGTAGGGATGGGTATACATATACATGCCAGACTAGTATGTGTAAATCTGCCAGAGATACACACAAGATTGAAAAAAAAAAAAAGATTGTTTCTGCATGACTGTGTATAGCAGATGACGAATAAAACGCTTCCCACATGCAGTTAAATGATACGGTTATTGTCCAGTGTGGATCCAAATGTACTGACTGATGAAATGTCTTGTTGCAGTGTGAACACTAAAGTTTTCTCTCCAGTGTGGTTCATCTCATGTGTTTTTAGATATGATGACTGGTTATATTTCTTGTTGCAGTGTGAGCATTTATAAGGTTTCTCTCCAGTGTGAATCCTCTCATGTATTTTCAGATATGATGACTGGTTAAAACTTTTGTTGCAGTGTGAACACTTATAAGGTTTCTCTGTGGTTCATCTCATGTATTTTCAGGTCTCCTGTCTGACTAAATCGCTTGTTGCAGTGTGAGCATTCATAAGATTTCTCTCCAGTGTGGATCCTCTCATGTATTTTCAGATATGATGACTGGTTAAAACTTTTGTTGCAGTGTGAACACTTATAAGGTTTCTCTCCAGTGTGGATCCTCTCATGCCTTTTCAAATGTTCTGACTGACTAAAACTCTTGTTGCAGTTTGAACACTTAAAAGGTTTCTCTCCAGTGTGGATCCTCTCATGTGTTTTCAGGTCTCCTGATTGACTAAATCGCCTGTTGCAGTGTGAGCATTCATAAGATTTCTCTCCAGTGTGGATCCTCTCATGTATTTTTAGATATGATGAGTGGTTAAATCTCTTGTTGCACTGTGAACACTCATAAGGTTTCTCTCCAGTGTGGTTCATCTCATGTATTTTTAGATATGATGACTGGTTAAATTTCTTGTTGCAGTGTGAGCATTTATAAGGTTTCTCTCCAGTGTGAATCCTCTCATGTATTTTCAGATATGATGACTGGTTAAAACTTTTGTTGCAGTGTGAACACTTATAAGGTTTCTCTCCAGTGTGGATCCTCTCATGCCTTTTCAAATGTACTGACTGACTAAATCTCTTGTTGCAGTTTGAACACTTAAAAGGTTTCTCTCCAGTGTGGATCCTCTCATGTGTTTTCAGGTCTCCTGACCGACTAAATCTCTTGTTGCAGTGTGAGCATTCATAAGATTTCTCTCTAGTGTGGATCCTTTTATGCAGTTTTAAATAAGTTACTGAAATAGAAATCTTTTCACACTTTGAACACATGCATTCTCTCACACCAGTATTTATATTCTCATATACTTTCAAACTTTGTAGACGGCAAAATCTCTTTCCACACAAATGGCATGAATGTGGCTTCACCTTTGTATGAACTTTCAAGTGATTCCTCAGACCTGAAGCTGCTAAATACACTTTACCACACTGATCACATGTGTGCTGCTTCTCTCTAGTGTGGATGTTCATGTGCTCCTTAAGGTTTGATGAGCTTGAAAAACTCTTCCCACATTGATCACAAGTGAATGGTTTCTCTCCAGTATGAGTTTTCATGTGACGCTCAAGATCTGTTTTTCTTGTGAAACTCTTTCCACACTGAGTACAGGTGCAACATTTCTTTAAATCTTTCTGTTTGACTTGAGAGCAACTCAAAGGTTTTCCTGTTTTGAAATGATTTTTCTCCTCAACTTGACTTGATTCTTCATTCTCCTCTTTTTCTTTAATCAACTCTGAAATTAAAATAAAATGATTAATATTTAGGAACTTGTTATAAGCTGAAAAACATGAACAAACTAACATTTGACAGCAGTGCCAATGGCGCCAGAAGCAGATTTGGTCGAGCTGGTGTGTGGGATATCAAAAATAATGATCATTTAAAGTAGATATCGACCGATTAGGATTTTTCTATAAACGATGCCGATGTTTAGAGGTCAGCGTCAGTCGATTGCCGATATGTGCTACCGATTTTTTGGCCGACTTTTAGGGTCGATATCTTAAAGTTCTCCCCTTTATTTGCATGCTAAAATGTCACACTAATAATAAGTGGATGCACAACATCTCTAAACTTAACATCATGAACACTGACTTGAACCATCTCTCAGATCTTAAGTTTTGTGCACTGCACAGTATTAACATAATATTTAACCAAAGTTAACCAAACTGACTAAGTATTAAATATATAAAACAGATAATATAAAAAAGTAACTAAACTAAAAGTTTTAGAGCTGAGATTAATGTTTTAAATATAAAATTAAGGCTATAAAGTGGGTCGGTGCTTCCGACTGACGGCCTGTAAGTACATTAAAGAATTCAGTACTGACTATTGAATGCGAGTTTTGAGCAGTGTAGGGTAGTGCTTGTTTCACGTTCTACCTTTGCAAATGCAGACATGCTGTTATGTTTACACGCCGTGACAAAATGCATAAAAAGACAGTATGAGTCATTATAATCAATCATCAAAATCAAGAATCAATATAAACAATAATGTATGCATCAAATGCCTAATTTATAATGGGTTTTATCATTTCTGTCTCGATGCACCAAGAAATGGCATCACAACATGGTTAGGGGTGTTACATTTCCAACACACACTTGAGGTTTTCGGCCAATCACAAACCACGGATAGCTGGCCAATCAGAGAAACACCTCGTTTAAACTGGATTATTTTAGAGCTTTAAAGAGCTGTAAAAAGTTGTATGAAATACTTAAAAGTCATTGAAAAGTTCTTGAATTTCTCTCCCAAAATGTTGTACAAACCCTGAAACTAATGATGTAATAGCACTGGAGTATTTCTGCCGCATTATCACGACTTTAGTTAACACTACTGTTTCTGTATCAGCCTTGTTTGATCAGTTAAAAACATAATTCACTTTCTGTGAAGCCTGCATTTATAATACTTTATAAGAGTATTCTTGAGGAATTATAATGAATTAATGATGCATTATAAAAATCTTATAGTATGTTGTATCATCTCGTATCATCATGTTTCAGATGAATGTGTAACATGACACATTTGTATTATCAGTTTGATTATTTTGATTGGACCCTTTAGACAGCTTTTGATAAGTAACTCTGCAACTGCATGACAGCTAGCAGTAATTATTATTACTATTAGTATTAATAATAATTATAATAATAAAGGAGTGGTAGTTGACATGTAGTTGGAAAGTTGCTTATAGTTAATAGACCAGGGGACCATCAAAATAAAACTGTAAAATATAATGTAAAAAATACATGTGATATGATATAATACACTATAAATTATGTAGATTTAATGTGCCGTCCATTGTGTCTTATAAATAATCACAATCTTAGGTTAGAACCACAAATACTCAAATATTATAATGTATTAAAATTGTTATGATTATTCATGAGATGATATAACTTAGGTTTTTTTTTTTATATAATGCATTATGTGTTCATTATAATGCTTTAAAAATACCATTGTAATGTATTATGAATGGGGCTTCATCGAAACTGTTACTGCCCCCATATATACTTTTCAACAAACTGATCCGCTTTAAAGATTGTTTCTATCACAGTTAACTAAATCTAGCTAAAATAAAGCTTATTATGAAGTATTATGAAAGCCTGATGTACCACAAACTAAAGATGAATGAAGATAAAACACCAACCTCCATGTTCCTCCTGTTTTATTCTCAAAGCTTCTGGTTCCTCCTGTTTTATTTTCAAAGGTTCTGATTCCTCCTGTTTTATTCTCAAAGGTTCTGATTCCTCCTGTTTTATTCTCAAAGGTTCTGGTTCGTCTTGATTTACTCTCAAAGGTTCTGGTTCCTCCTGTTTTATTCTAAAATGTTCTGGTTCGTCTTGATTTACTCTCAAAGGTTCTGGTTCCTCCTGTTTTATTCTAAAATGTTCTGGTTCCACAAGTTTTATTCTCAAAAGTTCTGGTTCCTCATGTTTTATTTTCAAAGGCACTGGTTCCTCCTGATTTATTCTAAAATGTTCTGGTTCCACAAGTTTTATTTTCAAAAGTTCTGGTTCCTCATGTTTTATTCTCAAAGGCTCTGGTTCCTCCTGTTTTATTCTAAAAGGTTCTGGTTCCTCTTGTTTTATTCTCCAGATTTCTAGTTCACTCATGTTCTCCTCACTCTCCACTTTAATAAGCATCTTCACAGCAGCAGATCTCAGTTCAGCTCATACTTCTCCAGATATTCCTGCTTGCTTCAAAACCTAGTCACAGATATAAGAATGAGAATTAAAGGTATTTACTGATCTGATTCAAAACTGTACTTTTCTGTTTACAGAAACTACATTTGTCACAGATTGTACTAAAACAGAATCACTACAAAACAACAGAGAGCACAGCGAATCTAATCTTCTTGCTCTTAGGTTTAATGGTGTCTGTCAAACAGAAGTTAGTGTCTTAGTGCCACACGCTGGACTGGAGTGTGAAGTGCCGAAAGGAGGAAAATAATGCGGGTGAAATGACTTTGTTATAATGTGCGCTGTTGTTTTTCTTTAAAAAGCCGATCTGCACAAAAAAATGAAAAAGACTTAAAGTTATAGACTCGCATCATGGTATTGATCATCAACAGTCTTTGAAAGTGAATATAAGAGGAGAAAAACACACTGACCTGATTAAGATATTTCACATAAAATAGTCCACAAGAGAAAATTATAGTTGAATTTATAAAAAAATAATAACTCCGTTGAAAAGTTCCACTTGATTCCTAACACTGTTCTTCACTGAATGTTCCCATACGATAAAAAAATAAATTTTTAAATGTACTTTGAAATATATTTCAAAATATACATAAATTGGCCAAAAAATATATTCACAGAAATATATTTTCTACAAATACATTTTTTGGCCATTTTTTGTATATTTTTGAAAATATATTTTAAAATCATAAAAAAATATATTTTGCCCTCCATATATTTCAGTCCAAAAAAAATACATTCACATCTAACATTTTTTTAAGCAACTCTTTATTTGATGTCTAAAACATGTACAGCTTTCAAGCAGTCTCACCCAGCTAACAAAGTTATGTTCTGAGAACGTTGTGGGAACGTGATTTAAAAATGTTCTAGAAACGTGGAAATGTCCAGTTTTTTTAATGTTAGCACAACGTTACTGCAACGTTCTTTCCACCTCAATTTCACTATTAATACAACGTTCAAAGAACGTTTATTTGTAACGTTCTAAAAATGTTAAAATGTCCAGTTTTTTTAATGTTAACACAACGTTGTCTTAAGGTTAGCATAACGTTCCTGCAACGTTATTTCCACCTCAATTTCACTATTAATACAACGTTCAAAGAACGTTTATTTGTAACGTTCTAAAAATGTTGAATTGTCCAGTTTTTTTAATGTTAGCACAACGTTATCTTAAGGTTAGCATAACGTTCCTGCAACGTTCTTTCCACCTCAATTTCACTATTAATACAACGTTCAAAGAACGTTTATTTGTAACGTTATAAAAATGTTGAGTTGTCCAGTTTTTTTAATGTTAGCACAACGTTATCTTAAGGTTAGCATAACGTTCCTGCAACGTTCTTTCCACCTCAATTTCACTATTAATACAACGTTCAAAGAACGTTTATTTGTAACGTTCTAAAAATGTTGAATTGTCCAGTTTTTTTAATGTTAGCACAACGTTATCTTAAGGTTAGCATAACGTTCCTGCAACGTTCTTTCCACCTCAATTTCACTATTAATACAACGTTCAAAGAACGTTTATTTGTAAAGTTATAAAAATGTTAAATTGTCCAGTTTTTTTAATGTTAGCACAACGTTGTCTTAAGGTTGGCATAACGTTCCTGCAACGTTCTTTCCACCTCAATTTCACTATTAATACAACTTTCAAAGAACGTTTATTTGTAACGTTATAAAAATGTTAAATTGTCCAGTTTTTTTAATGTTAGCACAACGTTGTCTTAAGGTTGGAATAACGTTCCTGCAACGTTCTTTCCACCTCAATTTCACTATTAATACAACGTTCAAAGAACGTTAAAATGTCCAGTTTGTTTAACGTTGCTGGAACGTTACCTTAAGGTTAGCATAACGTTCCTGCAACGTTCTTTCCACCTCAATTTCACTATTAATACAACGTTCAAAGAACGTTTATTTGTAACGTTCTAAAAATGTTGAATTGTCCAGTTTTTTTAATGTTAGCACAATGTTATCTTAAGGTTAGCATAACGTTCCTGCAACGTTCTTTCCACCTCAATTTCACTATTAATACAACGTTCAAAGAACGTTTATTTGTAACGTTATAAAAATGTTAAATTGTCCAGTTTTTTTAATGTTAGCACAACGTTGTCTTAAGGTTGGAATAACGTTCCTGCAACGTTCTTTCCACCTCAATTTCACTATTAATACAACTTTCAAAGAACATTTATTTGTAACGTTCTAAAAACGTTAAGTTGTCTAGTTCTTTTAATGTTAGAACAACGTTATCTTAAGGTTAGCAGAAGATTCCTACAACGTTCTTTCCACCACAATTTCACTATTAATACGTTTATTTAGAACATTCCAAAAACATTAAAATGCCCACATTCTTTAATATTAATTTATGGATAGAATAATGTCCCTGAACCATTCTTTGAACTTTTTTATTAACACTACATCCATTCCAATAACTTAACAGTGTGAACAACAAAAATGAACAGTATAAACAGCACACTTAAAAGAAAAATGATATTATAAAAACTTGAAACGAAAACAACGACAACAAATATTGAACACTGAAGCTTGTACTAATAAGTGGTGTATCACTTATGGTTGTGGTGGTGCTGCCACACTAACTCCAGGTCCAGTCTCTTCATGCTCAGCCTGTAAAATAAACAGATTGACTTATGTTACTAATGGTGATATATTATTTCATAAGCATTCAATAATAATAGTGCAGCCACTCTCTAAAAGTTAGCCCTTAACTATATTTATAAAAACTATCCTTTCTTTTGCCTTTATGTTGCATTAAATCTTTATTAAAATAAATCTTCTACCTTTCTACCTCCACAAGTGCATTTATTATGTTGCCTTGTTAATCTAAAAGTACACTTTTCATTGTTTTAAGCACAAAAGCTACGTGCTGACTGTGAAACACAGTAGACTTTGTTTATATGCAATTCTCTGTGTCAATCCATGTTCATGTTTCCTGCGAACAAAGCGTTGTCACTTTAATTCAGCGTATGGAGCACAACAAGTATATAGACTGTGTGGAAAAATTGCTGCACTGCTGCAGACGCACAGCAATTGGAACACACTGCTGGACCACAACCGCATGCAGTGTGAACTCTCTAAAGCACTGCATACAGAGTATGTGTGAAACATGTGCCACATCACCATGGAAACAGTAAAGCCATACATTCCAAAATAATAATGACTTTAAAAAAAATTAGGGCTGCACGATTAATCGTTTTTAAACCGAAATCGCGATTTGAAAGGGTGCGATTTTCAAATCGCAAGAGCTGCGATTATTTCGATTAATTATCAACTGTGGTAACAACCATATAAATCGTTTTTGACAGGTCGCTTCATGTGCATATTACATCTTCATGCTTATATTACGTTAGATGCAGAGTTTAACCAATAGGGGGCATTTTAACACTGCATGTAGAGACGTGCACAGGACGTATTTTTCAATCCTGCATCCGCAGAAATACGTTTATCTCGTTCAGTTCCCGCCTCGACATTCATGTTTTGTCCCGCTTCTGTCCGCAAAAGCCCGCATAAAAGTAACCTTTATAGTTGTTGTTGTTTGTATTTTCTATTTTGCGGGAGTCCCGCGAATCATTTTATTTTCCCGCGTCCCGCACAGCCGCACTCTCCCATCAAGTTATGTTCCGCGCCGCATTCGTTTGCGTCGGGTCCCGCTGTACTCTCGTATCTACTGCATGTACTGAGCAAATAACGGTAACGCCATTTGGAAAAGATGAGCGGGAGCAGCGGCTAAACTTCCCAACAAAGTGTCTCTTAATGTAGGTTATCATCAGTGTTTTACTAATGTAAAATAGTTTACAGAGTGTTTGGATTCCTAAAAGATTTTAATTATATTTTGTTATAAAATAATGTTATTTATGTATGTATGTATGTATGTATGTATGTAATCTTTTAGGATTTTATATAATAAAATATATAATATTTTTATTAATTAATTTTGTATAATAGTATACATTTTATTTTAAAAGATTTAAATAATATTTTATTATATCATTTTAATTGTTAATTCAATTTTATTTAAGATACTGTAGTTATTTTCTTAATTTGTCATGACAACTTTATTTAAAAAATGACAACAATGTTTAAGAGGTTTTAAATAAACAGTAGAACAGTGTAGCATACTTTGTGATTATGCTTGGTCTTTCTTTGGTGTTGTTAAAACCACCATATCAAACTTGTAGCTCTTTTATGAAATAGTAGTAAATCGCATTTTAAATCGCAAATCACAATTTTGATCAGAAAAATCGCAATTAGATTTTTTCTCTAAATCGTGCAGCCCTAAAAAAAATCACCCTGGGGACTCGAGGCTAGAATATTTTAAACTCACTTGTGAAAAGGTGTTTATGGCATATGTTTTCGATTATTTTTCTTATGCATTCATTTGTTAAAGTATGTAAGCAGAAAGTACACCAAGTACTTTTAATGATAATGTACAAAATGTATATATTTAGGTAACAATACAAAAACACATTTAGTACCCCCATCCCAAAATGTTTTTATCCCACAGTATACAAAAAAAACAAAAACTAAATTTTTAGGGTTAAGAAAACAAGCTATAATTCTTGAATGTTACTCACCCTTGAATCCCGGTGAGGAGCATACTTTAATGTTTCGGCAATGCAGTCTTCCAACACCTTTACTTGCACCTTCAGGTGAATCCTTTGACAAGCCTCTAAACAGAAGTTTACAACATCTTAGCAAAGTACTTCAGTAAAAAATGTTTGGAAAACCAGTATGCGGTCCTCAAAGAAAAAAAATATTTATGTCATGACATTTTTAAAGAACCTTAGTCCCTATTACTTACTTTAACATTTGCTAAATACAGGTGTAAAAAATGTCTCAAATTATGATCAGACCACTTAAAATCAGCCGCAAATGCATGATGTCACTGACTACATTGCACTGTAGGGCTGTTTGCAAAATATCAATACGTATCGTCACATAATCCTTGGTGATTTGAATACTGCTTCTGCTAAATACCTCCGTGTTGTGTATTAAAATTATTTAATGCACAGCTTGCCCAGCATTATGCTGCTTATTTCATGGTCATTTGCTAACATTGACAATTAAAGCTGTTAATTATGTTTTCAGTGCAATATTTCATTTTGCAACTTTAAATCAGACACAGACAGAGATAAAGTAGTGTGTAAGAATTTTTTTAAATAAATGAAATTTAGTAATAAAAACATTTAATAATAAAATAACATATTTGTACGTGTTTGTAACAGATTTTGATTGTTTAGCATTTCTCACACATTTTACAAATTTTTTTCATGAATTTTGCTATCCAAATTTCTAATTTTGTGGTGGTAATTTCCAAAAATGTGTACAAACTTTTTTTTATAATTATAATAACATATATCTGAATGCATAATGTTAGATTCACAATTGTCTTACGTGACATAAAGAATAAACAAAATGTATGATGTTTGTTCATTTTGCTAAGAAACGAATGAAAACAGGACAAATATGTAGATGAAAAGTATTATTTCTGCTTCTGCTGCTACTGTAGTTTAGTAAATGCAGCGTTAGAAAATTCTGTCTGTTTTTTTTTTACTTTTACTTTCTGTAAGTGAATTAATTAAAGTTAAGACATTTGCGTAACTACTAACTATTCCGCAAAGTTTGATATCTATTGGCTCGTCTTTATGGTTTAAAACAGTATGTATTCTAAATGCAGGAAGACGTGAAAGAGGAATCAATTTAGTATGTTGCACTGTCTGAAAGAGCAGTGGATGAAAAGACCCAAACCACAAATTCAAAGGATTTTTGTGAAGTGTTTTTGTCGCGGATCTAAGAGTTAACAGACACCAGTCTATCCGTGTAGCATGTCGACATGTTAAATACTAGGTACACCAAGGTATAGGCTGCCCTGCTATATATTTTTATGTCCGACAAGAAGAATAAGACCGGTACTGTTCTTCAAAGCGCATAGAAGGATTAAATGTGTTTTAGTTTTGTCATCTTAATTAATTAGTTATTTAATTTATACATATTTAGTGTAATAAAACATTTGCTTGTATTTTTTTATGTATCATCACAGATACTCGTACCCTGGAAATCCAGAGGTCTCACGAGAGCACAATTTGAATTGTCTCTGCAAGACACGTTTTTGCTGTTTTGCCGACTGGATACGGCAAGAGTTTAATCTATCAGTTAGCTCCGCTGGTAGCTAAGCGTATGGGGCTTAGTGAATTTGTGATTGGTCGTGGCGTTATCCAATTGCGTGCAGTGAGAGTTTCAAATGCATGCTTGGTGCCACCCCTCGAGTTAGGTCCTTTTCATTGCTCGATACCAGACCCTTAATCTTAATAGATTAGGGTCTGGATTTTTTCCAGGCTAAGATAATCGGGCATTCTATTTTTTTTTTTTTTACTAATTTATTATTCTAATTTTATCAGTTGTCGGTCAGGAAAATTAACCGAAATGAGTATCCCTACACTGAAAACTGTTTGCGCAATGATCTGAAAAAACTAGAAAATGGGTAAAAGAGTGGATCGGTAAACGTGGGCAGCACGGATTGTGTGTGCTTCAGAGAGAGTTGGAGGTGAGTAAAACATGTTTATCCACATTTTTCCTGAGTAAAGTTAACTAATGAGTGTTAAACGTTAACCCTATGTTATCGACTCCGCTGTTCCGGTGGTTAGAATTTAAGTGAATATTAGTTTGACTATTGTGGCTGTGATGTGATGCAGAGTCGGCCGACCCGACCAGATATTTAGCATGCTAGATATTTGTTTTTCATCTGCGACGCGTCAGCGAGCCTCTTTGATGCGTCGTTGAGTAGTTCACACATAAAGACTGACACGCCGATTACCCCCTGATTTCCCCCCGATTACAGCCCAACCTGTCGGCGAGCTCAATCGGGCTAAAATCGGGCTTAAAATGCTGTAGTGTGAACTAGCCTTTAAGAGAACAGCGTGTAAGTAACAAACCGAGTTCTGTTTTGTTTCTTCTTTTTGTGGGTTTAAATTGGCAAATTAATCTGTGAATCACATGCCAAAGGTGGCAAAGGTTTTGTCGTTACCAATAGTTCAATGAAACTAACGAACATAGTTAATGATGCTTTTGGGAAACGCACCCCAGTCCATATGCATCACAAATCAACTGCAATCCGTTTAATAATAAATACAGCTATAGTATAATTTGGTATATTTCAGTTAATAACTATTATTTAGTTTAAGGTCTGATTAACAACGTTTAATTACTGATTAATTACTTAACCCTCTAGTTGTTGAGTAATATAATGCAGTGACTCAGTAGCAAAGCTATTTTTTTTATAAATTTTGCAGTGGAGCACTAATGACATGTTGTAGTGATCGTGATTGTTTGTGTGTGTGCACAGCATGATCCCTACTTTGTATTGATGTGTGTTCGGAGATCTGATCACTGAAAGTCTTAAAAATCTTAAAATCTTAAAATGCAGTGAGAGTGTTACAAAACTTAATACGTACGAATGATTACACTGCAAATTTCAAGGTCTTGAAATTTCTTTTTCCCCTTCCTTCCCTTCATGCTGTACTGCGACCAAAGGCTATTCACTCCAACTGTCCGCAATACCCTGCGGACTGCCTCTCCAGGAGTTCTGCCTCCAAGGAGGCTCAAGTAATTGACCTGTAAAAAAACAAACAAAAAAAAAAAAAACAAGGAATTTAAGGAATTTTGGGAAAGATAGCTATTTCCATTCCAATTCCATGTATCACTGTGGACACCTGCATTGTAAAAAGTAAGCTTGAGACTAGTAAGAAAACTATCATGTTTTCCTGTTTTACTAGTCAGGAAAAAAAACTAAATGCCAAAACATAAAAATAAATCTTTATGATGTTTGTAAATGTATATTTTAATTCCACTCATTTAATGGTATTCAGAACAGAAGACTGAAAAATGAAAAATGAAAATAAACATTGTGGCATTTGTTTATAATCAACATTTATTATAAAAGGCAAATGTAAATGTACTTATTTAAAGCAAAACTGAAACGGGAAACATTAGCCTTACTCGGTCTGCTTCATTTATTTTTAACAAACCATATTATAAATACACATTCATCGTCAGGTAGGAGATATACTAAGCCACAAGTGCATGTGAAGAAGGGTACATTTCTTCTTCTTTTTTTTACAGTGAACCGTGAGTAACAAAACCCGTTACTCTCTTAGTTTCCTATGCAAACTGATATGTTGAGTGCATATTTTTGTGCATATTTTTGTGCAATAGTTAAATTTACTTACAGTTTTTGTCCTGTATTCACCGTCTTTGATTTTAATGCACAAATCCTCCAGTTCCTGAGTGCTTTTGCAAGGATTAACCAGAAACGTCGCATGGCTGGGCAACACTTCTTAAAAGTGATTCTATCGTTGACAGCTTTTGGTTCATTTGGTCAAGTCGAACAATCATGGCTCGTTCAAGTTTCTTCAACTCAGTGTTGCCTGAAATGTGCAGTTGACATGTTAACATGCAAAAGAGAAGCAGGTGAAAATAACTGTACCTGTCAGAAATGTATCTACATTTATTGATGTACTTTATATAATTTCATATTATTTAATAATTTCTTCCAAATGTTGGAAAGTTATGGAGATAGTTTCAGGTAGTTATATTATCAATGTTGCCACAAAGATACAGAAAGAGAGAAACACAACAGGACATTTGTTATACACTATATAAAACTGTACAGCATGACTGCTCATTTATAAATTGTGAAATTAAATATAAAATAATATATAACAGTATATATATTTAACAGTATATTATTGTATAATGAGAATATCAGCATAATTTCTGAAGGCTTATGTGACACTGAGGCCGGGAGTAATAATGCTGAAAATTCAGCTTTGATCCCATGAATAAATAACATTTGGAATTATTAAACTGAAAGAGTTTTTAAGTACTTAAATTTTAAGTTGTAATATTATTCCACAATATGACTTTTACTGTATTTTTGATCAAATAAATGTAACCGTGGTGAGCAGAAAGACTTCTTTCTAAAACATTAACAAATCTCATTGGTGTGGTACTTTTCAGTTTGAATATGTTTTATATATTTTCCATTTGCATAAAAAAGCTTTAATAACTAAACTATAGAGTGCTAATCACTGTGAAACTGTCTGAAAGGGTTAACTGAAAAATTATGTGCACAGTGCAGAGAAATGTTGCAGACTGCTGAGGATAACACGTCCTGTTATGTCCTGCATAGATAAGAACAGATACTTTTGAAGGTTTAGCAGGACGTGAGCTGTGTGTGGGTGGTGGAAAGAAACTTCTGCTTTAGACGCCAGCAGTCAAGAGAAGATACACGGAAGACGTCAATAGATAGCAGACAACTATGATATTTAAGGGAGTGTTTTCTGAAAGAGAATTCAGAAGAACTCGGAAGAACAGAATTCTTCTCCAGCGCTGTTTTTGCTCTTGATTTTCTCCTATTTGCTGAGCTTGAATAAAACTTTTAAACTTTGATAGATTGACTCCTGAACCATTTTTGAACACGCAGAGGACTATTTGAAAGTCCAACATTGGCCAAAACCTTTAAATGAAAGAAATTTCTATAATTTGTACTCACACAAATTGGTTTCCCTGGCTGATGTTGGAACATCTTCAGTCACATCAGCTGAAAATGAGAAATACAATCTCAAGTTTATGAAAATATTATACATTTTTGGCAAGCTCATAATATTTTACACATTACACACAAATAACATCTGTTAATTTTAATGTAAAAATAAATCATTTTTGCATTTGTATTCAGCATCAAAAATATAAATTAATTAGATATGCACCGATTGCAATTTTCTGACAAGTTCCTTTTTTTTTTTTGCCGATGCAGATTTTTGCTGATTCTGATTTTCTTTCTAAGAACTACAATTGACAGCATATATAAATAAATATCTATTTTTCTGAATTTGAGACGAGTGTCACTGTGCTGTCGAATAGAGCTAAAATATGCAGCTGACATTGTACGTGCCACTGCCAACCTGCTCAAATTCTGAAAGACATGAGATTGACTGGCCAGTCACAGGTTTGGGCCAGTCATGTGGAAAATCGTCTGATCAGGTCCCTTACTGGTTTGGTGCATCTCTAACATGAACACACTATTGCACACAAAAATTTTATAATCATTTAAATCTTGTCCCACCTTCATGTTGACTTTCCCTGTCAGATATGGCAGTTTCTGGTTCTTGGGCATTTACAAAACCTGAAACACAAGATTTATTTTTATGTTTTTTTAAGACACAAAAAATATGTTTTCTGGCAATTATTTAGGAGTGCTTTTTTGTTATTAAAAAATGGTGGTGTGGCACTCACTTTGTTGAGTGGGGTCACAACTTGCAGTATTTACTGACAAGCAAAAAAAAAAGTGATAAAAAAAAACAGTCATGACAATGCTGTATTATCAAAGGATTTTTTTTCTATGAATGAGGTTCCTGACAAGAAAGAACAAGTAAACTCACACTTTCTTTGTTCTCCAAAATATTCTGTTCTTGGGGTGACTGAAACAAAATGAAAAAACGTTACATAAATATTTAATTGAACACAGCTATGTAATGATATAAAAAAAGGTTTTAAACAATTAACTTACATTTAGGCGTGCTTACAATGCGTGTCTTTGGTGGTGGTGAGTCTTCATCATCACCTAGTTAAAACAGATTATAATGGTAATGTTACAACATCTCAATATACCAATAAATGCGAGTAAAACAGTAAAACAAAAAAGAGAAACTTAATCTTAACTCTGGGCAACTAAATAATGTCTATCATTAGCCACTGGCTAATAAACTGTTAAGATTTAAAACCCCTGTGTGTGTTAGATTATAAATTCAGCATAGATATATTTTCACCTGTTGAAAACACTGAATTAGCGCTTGAGAGTTTTGCACTCCTTCAAGTAATCTGTACTATTTCAATTGAGCTAAAATCATAGTTTTTTTTATTTTTATTGACAAAATGCACTATTCCACATGCTGCCATTCGAACAGACAACTAAATGCAAAAAACGCTAGGATGCTATGCTCCATATGACCAGTAAGCCAATTCTCAAATAACTGCTAATAAATTAACAAAAAATAAACTTTTGTAAAGCTTGGGCTCCTATGTATATTAGATCACTTGCACCTGTTTGAAGTGCTGTCATTTGTTCAGCTCACTTAGTTTAATTAATTTTGCCCATAGAAAACTTGTTATTCAGTGGTATAATTTGATGCAGCTGGCGGAAGTTTCCTGTGTACGTGGGCAGATGCGACTAATCGATAATTTTCATTATTGACTAGTTGTTGCAGACCTATATATTAGTATATCAAATTTTCGGAAAAAGTATTTACCACTATCCAGCTGTCTCCTATTCGAGTTAGAATTGGTACATCGTTGCCCAGGAAGTATTTGGTAGATAATGGCACTCCTCAGGGGAGTGTCATTAGTCCACTGCTTTTCTCTATCATGATAAATGATGTTTTTTCCCAAGTACCACATGATATTAATCAATCTTTATTTGCAGATGATGGAGCGTTATGGAAAAGGGGAAGGAATGTTGACCACATTAAAATAAAGATACAAGAGTCGATCAGGGTTGAAAAATGGTCATATTCATGGGGTTTTAAGTTTTCAGTAGAAAAAGCTAAATCACTAATGTTTACTAGAAAGAAAAAGGAAATCAATGGAATGGAGGTAAGACAAGGTGCATATTAAGAAGTAGTGAATGAAGTCAAGTATCTTGGCATAAGTTTGGATAAGAATTTAAAATTTGATCGTCAAGTTAAGAATATTTGTAGGAAGGTCAAACCAAATCTAAATTGTTTCCATTTTATTAGAAAGGATTTGTCTTGTCAAACTGCAAAATTATACATGTGTCACGGGTCTTGTTTTTCTTTACTCTTTCTTCTGCGCTGTGATTTGGCGAACCCGTCCATACGATCAGGAGTCAGCGATCTCAATTCCCCCCAATAAAGACCAGGACACAGCGTTTTCGTTGACTCTTGACTTTACTGAAAGGGTGAAATAACATCCCTTTAGTGGTGTTTCGCTGCAGACATTAGGCATCCACAGCGTGCTTTTCTCTTTGCAACTGCTCGTTGCATTGCTAAAGTATATCAACATAAATTTACATATAAACCAACAGCAGTATCGCAACACGCGACCACAATTTGTATGAAACAACGTTCGTAATAAACAGAAAACTATATAAAAACATACCTGAAAGGGTGAAATAACATCCCTTTAGTGGTGTTTCGCTGCAGACATTAGGCATCTGAATAAAATATAAGTCAAAATTAACCTCATGGCCTTGATAACGAGAGCACCATCCAATTTACAAAAGGCCATATAACTAATAAAATATACATTGCTACTTGGATTAAATGCTCAAAATAATAACTAAATCCAAATAATAAACAAAATAGCATGAAATCACCACTTATTTTGTATTATTCACAATAAGATCGCCAAATTGAGACGGAGTATGAAAATACGTACCCACAGCGTGCTTTTCTCTTTGCAACTGCTGTGTTGCGTCATCTTCAATCAAACTAAACATTCTCGTCTGCAGCTCCAAAAATAAACCACAAGAGGGCACCCTTACAACATTGAATTAATAGCTGCCATTGAATTCAGGAGGATTCACAACAACAATTCTAACTCTGTTACACATGCATGCAATGATTTTGTCACATTTATCATATTGCATTACTGTACATCATGGTCGCAAGCTTATCCAACTATACTGAAGCCTATTGTCTCAATATACAAACATGCAATAAAAGTTATGGACCAGAAACCTATGCGATGGCATCATTGTGATGTTTTAAGAAAGCATAACCTTATTAGTTTTGATAGCTTCATTGATTTTAATGTCCTTAAACTGGTTTTTAAATGTCTGAAGATCATGCATCACTGCTGTTTTCTGAATTAATCTGTAGGCGTCAAAGCTCTTATAGAGCAAACACACGAGCCACTACTAGTGGTGACTGTCTTGTTTCAAATTATAAGTCCTCTTTTGGTCAGTCTGTTTTCTCTGTGAAGGGGCCAAAACTGTGGAATGCCTTACCTGCTACTTTAAAATTAGAAAACAATGGGAATACTTTTAATATAGGACTCAAACGATGGTTAAAAACAAAACAGCTGTGCTTACATAAATAGTCTATTATTGGTTATTGGTTGATCCTGTTGCTTTTGCTTTATGGCTTGTGTATGTAAATATAATTTTTTGTATCTTATTTTATTGTTTGTATTGTTACTAATATTTTTATTCTTACTATTTCTTTTAATTTATTGTAACTTATTATTATTATTTTTTGGGGGTTTTGTTTTTTTTAACAACTAGCCTCCCTTGGACAGGTGTTGATAATTAGCATGTATGCTAAAACACTTAAGCAAATACATATGGTCCAATGTAATTGTGATGTCCATGCCAAATAAAGAATAATAATAATAAAGTGTGTGCACAATTTATCTGTATTTGTACTGTATTTTTATCTGTATCATCTGAAGTTTGTACAGCAGTCTCAGTGGAAAACAGTTTGATGAGACTCAAGGGAAAGACAGCAGGATTCATCTGTTGAGCAGGTTTCAGATCACTAAATAACAAAAAGTAATATCTGAGAAAGTAATAATTATTGTTTAGCACTATATTACTAATAAACGTGATGTAAACATACATTCAGTGTAAACACGCATATTACTTTTACACCCATATTACTTTTACACCCTAATGGCATCGTGTGAGATGCAATGCGATCAAACGTACTTCATAATGTTCCATTTGATATAGTCAGGAATTATAGTTTGGAATAAGTCTAACTAGTAAAATGTGTATACGTTTTTTCAAAGAAAATAACAGCGAAAGCAAGAAGGCAAATAAAAGACTTACTCATGTAAATGTCTCCTCCTGCTGGGTTTGCGTTGCATTGCGTCCTTCTTCTGATCGAGGTAAATATAAGTCTTATTCCTTACAGCGCGTCTTCTTTCAGAAACGAACAGTAACCAAGATGAACTTGAAAAGTCGTATTGCTTTGTTTGCGGTGATGTGGGAGTTTCCTTGCATACAGATACTCCGGTCCTTGTAGCACATGGCTAATTTGAATATCAATGGGATGTAGCTCGTGGGCGGGATCACATTAAATATAATCAGTTGCAACTGGATAGACTAGACATCTCCTTGGTTTCATATGGATTACTTTATCAACGAATATTTGTTTTCGATAAAACTTACTTCGTTTAAAAGCATACATTTCAAGCTTTCTGTAGAAACCACTTTTCTGTTTGTGTGCCGAGTATTCACCGAGTTTGAATTATTTAAGTGATGCATTTCTAAAAGCAGTTCGCGGAGACTGAGAAATTATCCTGTTTGTTTTCTTTATTCTAAAAAAAGCACAGCGTTCTGTTGCTCTTCTGAGTGTGGACAAATAAAAGTACACACTTAACAGTTTCCAATGATGTATAGCTCAAATTTGTATGACTGAAACCTACAGAGTATTTTTAGTGTCTTTTGAACTGATCTTAAAAAAAGTAGGTTGGTCACGCCGGCGTGACCGACGACCCCAGAGGGTTAATTAACATTCTGCATTGATGACTGGGGACTTTTTTTCAATATGGCAGTTGTCATTAGCCCCGACTGCCATGTAAAAAGCATCCTCGTCTAGCTCTTCACCTTGAGATATCTGCACCACGTTTTTCAACAGCTCACGGACAGCCCTGATTAGTAGTTTTGATAAAGTAATGTGAAGACTGGGGCAATAACCCGATAGGATGCAGCATGAGAAAGCCAGCAATGAAGTATGATCTGAGCTCTCCCTTAATGATGATTAATGATTTGATTTTTTTGCATGTTTGCCACACTTCAATGTTTCAGATCAAACAAATTTAAATATTAAACATAACTGTGGTTTATCACACCTGAGTTCAGTTTCTCTAGCCACACCCAGTCCTGAATACTGTCCCGCCTGTTCGCAATCAAGAAATCACTTAAATAGGACCTGCCTGATGTAGAAATTAACTCAAATTTAAAGTTGATTCGGGTATAGAATCGAATCCAAACTTCAGGGAAATCAATTTAGAATTAATAGTTTATGTTTCTTGACCGGTCGTCCACCGAATCGGTCAAATCAATACACTTTATCAATTCCAAAGTCTATTCACTCTCATTGTCAGGAGCGTAAATAAACTTAAAAATTACTTTGGGAAACTAAAGCCAGGTAGCTTGATCTAGGCAAAATAGTACTTTGTGAACAAAAAAGGCAAGACAAATCTCTCAATGAAAACAATGATTTATTGAAAACTACACTAGGATTACAAAACACGAACACACACACACACACACACACACACACACACACACATTCATACGCACACTCATACAGTTTCAGAGATGGGATTTTATGAATTTTGAGAAAACCCAAGACTTGTTATATTACTGTTACTAGCTTCTCAAATCACATCCTCAGAAAATCATCAAGCAGAGATCTAACTTAAACAAAACGCACCAGATTTCAACAAGAAATGGGAGACCTTGTTTACTTGCGCTTGTGCCGAATGGGGATTCCGTCTGGGCTGGAGGCTCGCCTCGGCAGAGATGTCTGAACTATAATTCCTGAACGATGAGGGTTGGACAACAGGAGTTGCTCTCAGAGTTCGATTGGCGCCTGGGTTGCAAGGCGCGTAGGCTCTGAAGGTTCAAACCGGGATGCGAAAGTCTTTTCAGTTTCTTGTGAGTTCTGGAGGGCAAGAATGCCTTGTAGTTGGAACGAGCAGGCGATCTTCGGCAGAGAAAGTTTAGAGTCTTTCAGGATGTTTCAGGGCTCTTCTCGCTCACTTCAATCAGTTCAAGTCGGCACTTCAAGCACAATTCAAGCCCCCGTTCTGGTTCGGGTCAGTAAGTTTTAAAGGGTCTTCCTAAACACGACCCCGAGGGCTGCGGACCAATGGAGTGGATTGTTGTGCATGTGAATTATTTGAATATAGATTTCTCTGCGATTTTAGTTATTAACTTCTGTTAACTAGTGTAATGCATAAAATACACACAATATCAAATTCTCATTCACTCAGACAACCTGCAATCGTTATGATCTTTCAAACGATACCAAATATAGAAATATAAGGTTACACATGGGATACATATTTAATACTTGGTTAATTAAGGCACACAATAGTAAAGAACACGATTACACGGCACACATTGAGCATACAGGAAGAAGGGTGCCCTATCCCTTTGCATAGTAAGTTCGATTGATTGAAATAGCGTTCTTTGTTTCTTTTCCCTCTGCATCACATTTGTTCGCACATTCGTTGCGCGGTGGGGTATTTCTGGGTTTTGAGTGGAAAAACCCCACGCTGCTTGAACAGGAGGTCAGTAAGAGTTCGGCGGGCCAGAATGGACAATCTGGAATCGATCATTGTTCTTTGTTTATTCGTGACTCAGTTTTATGACGGTCTCGGTCAGAGTGCGCCGGACAACTGGTTCTTTGTGGAATGTCGAAGGGGGAGACGATCTCTGGGGATTGTCCTTTCCCGGGAGTTTCACAAGGCTCAAAAGATTGTAGTCATGAATTAGCGATTAGCTAGTTTACGCCGAACACAAATCACTGTTGTTTCCCTGATGGGATTAAGTTTATGGCCGCTTTGTTCCCTGCGGCGCAGCAGACGGACCATAGGGTAGACACCGTGACGCCAGTGTCTTCGCGCCGTTTCGGCAAATGGTGCAGACGAAAGAATCTTGTTCTTGCTTGGAGTATGGAGATTTGTTCATTACTTGTGTCTTGCGCAACTAAAATCCTACACTGACAAAGTTAAGTAGACCAAAAGATCCTCAAAAGCTACACATCATGTTGAGATATAAGGAAATTCCGGAATAAATGAGAAAGAAATTAATTGAGATCTATCAGTCTGGAAAAGGTTATAAAGCCATTTCTAAAGCTTTGGGACTCCAGCGAACCACAGCGAAAGCCATTATCCACAAATGGTGAAAACATGGAACAGTGGTGAACCTTCCTAGGAGTGGCCAGCTGACCAAAATTACCCTGAGAGTGCAGCAACAATTTAAAGACTCCACAACATCTAAAGAACTGCAGGCCTCTCTTGTCTCAGTTAAGGTCAGTGTTCATGACTCCACCATAAGACAGAGAATGGGCAAAAATGGCCTTCATGTCAGAGTTCCAAGACGAAAACCACTGCTGAGCAAAAAGAACATAAAGGCTCGTCTCAGGTTTGCCTGAAAACATCTTGATGATTCCCCAAGACTTCCAGGGAAAATACTCTGTGGACTGACGAGATAAAAGTTGAACTTTTTGAAAAATGTGTGTCCCATTACATCTGGCGTAAAAGTAACACAGCATTTCAGAAAAAGAACATCATACCAACAGTAAAATATGGTGGTGGTAGTGTGATGGTCTGGGGCTGTTTTGCTGCTTCTGGACCTGGAAGACTTGCTGTGATAAATGGAACCATGAATTCTGCTGTCTACCAAAAAATCCTGAAGGACAATGTCCGGCCATCTGTTCGTGACCTCAAGCTGAAACGAACTTAGGTTCTGCAGCAGGACAATAATCCAAAACACACCAGCAAATCCATCTCTGAATGGCTGAAGAAAAACAAAATTAAGACTTTAGAGTGACCTAGTCAAAGTCCTGATCTGAATCCTATTGAGATGCTGTGGCATGACCTTAAAAAGGCAGTTCATGCTCGAAAACCCTCCAATATGGCTGAATTACAACAATTCAGCCAAGATGAGTGGCCAAAAATTCCTGCACAGCGCTGTAACAGACTGCAAGTTTTTACAAACGTTTGATTGCAGTTGTTGCTGCTAAGGGTGACCCAACCGGTTATTAAGTTTAGGGGGCAAACACTTTTTCACACAGGGCCATGTGGGTTTGGAATTTGTTTCCCTTCATAATAAAAAAAACAACTTCATTCAAAAACTGCATGTTGTGTTTTCTAGTGTTGTCTTTGATTAATATTTAAATTTCCTTGATGATCTGAAACATTAAAGTGTGACAAACATTCAAAAAAGGAAGGGGGCAGCACTTTTTCATACCACTGTATATATAATATTATATGACCAAACTAAAATCTATATAAATGTTTTGTCAAATTAAAGCTTATTATTGGTAGTATTGATTGAGTGGTGCCAGAAATTGAGAGGTTAAATAAGGATACAGGTCTCTTTCGAATGTCTGCCTTATCAACTTTCGATGGTACTTACGGCGCCTCCCATGGTGAACATGGGAGACGGGGAATCAGGGTTCAATTCCAGAGAGGGAGCCTGAGAAACAGCTACCACATCAGTGTCATGATCTTGGCTGGGGGTTTTCCCTCAGCCACCTGAGGTCGCTGTTCCCATTGCACTGCACTTCCCTGATTGTATACACCTGTCTTGTGATCGTTACACTCGTTTACTCACACCTGTTCACAATTATACGGACTTTAAAGCTGCTCATGTCTCACTGCTCATTCTGGCTGCATTGTCTTCGTATGTCTGTTTCTCACGCTCCTGATCTCTGTTTTCCTTGCTCGTGTTTTAGTTCTGTTTACTTTGTATTTTCAAGTCGTGTTGTGCCGTGTTGGCCTTTTGTTTGTTTGTTTGTTTATTGTTTAATTAAAATTACCTTCCCTGCATTTTGGAGCCTGACCTCATCTCTCAGCATCTCACGAACGTGACAATCAGCAGGTGCACAAATTACCCATTTCCAAAACTGAGAGGTTGTGTCAAAAAAAATAACGTAATCGGAATGAGCGTATCCTAAACCCCTGGGTGAGGACCCATTGGAGGGCAAGTCTCGTGCCAGCAGCCGCGGTAATTCAGCTCCAATAGCATATACTGACCTTGCTGCAGTTAAAAAGCTCGTAGTTGAATCTCGGCAGGCTGGCTACCGCCTTCCCGAGCCACCCCCCCCTCATATTGCACCTCTAGAGGTGAAATTCTTGGACCGTCGCAAGACTGACAAGAGCGAAAGCATTTGCCAAGAATGTTTTCTTTAATCAAGAACGAAAGTCAGAGGTTCGAAGACGATCAGATACTGTCGTAGTTCCAACCGTAAACTATGAAGACTGACAAGAGCGAAAGCATTTGCCAAGAATTTTTTCTTTAATCAAGAACGAAAGTCAGAGGTTCGAAGACGATCAGATACTGTCGTAGTTCCAACCGTAAACTATGCCGACTCACAATCTGGCGGCGTTATTCCCATGACCGGTCTGGCAGCGCGGGGGAAACCGTCTTTGGGTTCCGGTTCCGGGGGGACTATGGTTGCAAAGCTGAAACTTAAAGAAATTGATGGAAGGGCACCACCAGGAGTGGACTCTGCGGCTTAATTTGACAGAACTGAACATCGGCAATAGCTTCAAAATGTGTTGTCTTTTTAAAAAATGTTTTGACTGTATAATCCACAAAGGTCTGGTCTGATTTCAACACCTTTAAACCGAATGTTTTCATGCATTGAATGAGAAGTTCTTTAGGAGCGAATAAATAATTGTGAATTTTACAAATAAATATATGAAAAATATGTATTAAAACAAATGTATTTAAGACAAAATAAATTGTGAACTATTTACATAAAAAATAAAACATTTTAAACTTTTTTATTTATTTAAAAAACAAGAACTATGAACTATAAACAAAAAAAAATATTTTCTTCCTGCACTTCGTCCTGCTCTTCCTCCTCATACAATACAAAGTTATAGAGTATAGTCTGTATACATTACATTTTTCCTCATCATCTTCAGCAGGAGGAGCAGGACGAAGCTCTGGTGATGGAGGTGGTGCGGGAGGAAGAGGAGGTAGAAAATTCAGGGGTCCCCCCCTCCTCCCTGGATGAGCTGTGCTCTGTGTCCTGCAAAAATACAACAGCTGTCAAACCAGACATAATTGAATTATCAGTCTGAAAATATTTTTATAACTGAATTACAAGTGTAAACTCACAGTTCTAGTGATCATTTCTGTAGTGGCCTGTGGAAAAAATAATGAAGTAATGAAAAAATATTCACTATCTTTACAATTTACATTTTATTTATTTTCTATTAGTACCTACACTACTGCCGCCATTATTTTCTATCCCACTGTCGTCGGGGTTGTTTATTTATTTTTTTCTGCCTTAAACAAAATAATATATCGATCAGTTTTTGTGGTACAAAATTCCCTTTGACCAAACAACATAAATGTGTTTTATAGCAAATTTAAGCTTGTTATTGGTACAATTTATTTTTTGAATAAATAGATTTTTTTTTAATATATATATATATATATATATGTTTACAGTTCACATTGTTTTAAATAAATGCACAATTTCATATTCATTAAAACAGTCGCTCCTTAATCACTCACAAGATGTACTAAGAAACTGTGTGCAGATCTTAATCACATTTTTTTTTTTTTTTGTAAAATACAATAAAATCTTCAATGTTTTATGTCAAATTAAAGCTTATTATTGGTGTCAAGAATTAGTGATTTTTGGTTAAATCACTGCACGTGGTGAAATTTATCCATAATCGACTACCAGCCAAATTAAAGATCTGGCTACATTTATGCCTATGAATAGTCTTTTAACCCTCTGGGCCTCCTCATTAAGGGGTCACACTTGGCTCCCTCGCGGTCAAAAGTGACCGAAGCCTTAAAAAGTAACTTTTTTTTTTCTTCAGGAAAATCAATTAAATATATTTTTGTTCAATAATATTTTGTAATTATTATTTAGAATTTTGAGCATTTTTTATGAATCTATGCAATATTTATACAGTTTTAATGAGCAATTTTTTCCCAGTAGAATTATATTTTATATTATATTTTTTAATTAATTATGTATTTATTATTTTTCAAAAAATACAACATTTCACATTAAAATAGAGTAAAAGCATTTAAAATCCATTTTTTTAAAGTGAAAATTGCACCATCTAGTGGCATAAAAAATAAAAACTTGTGTAATGCCATGTAAACTCCTGTGTCTCCCTATATACATATATACAGGGGCTTTGGGATTCCTATTGTTTTTTTTCTTTTTACTGTTTCTTCATTTTATTAGGCTTTGCATTTAGAAATATATTCAGACATTCTAAAAGATAAATTTTGGCAAGGTTTAGATATTTTTTTGATTGGATAAATATCAGGTTTTGCATTTTTCTGCTTATTTCTGTGTGTCTGTGTGTGTGTCTGTGTGTGTGTGTGTGCGCGTGTGTGTGTGTGCGTGTGTGTGTCAGTTCTGTACTTTTGTTATTTTAGAGTGTCAGTCCTTGCTTGCTGAACACTTCTTTTCAGCACAGTTGCTCATTTGTAGCTTGTATTACCAAAAGATTATCTGAATTATCACATTTTTTCGTATTTCCCATTCATTTCCTATGTCGGTCATTTCTGACCGCGAAGGAGCCAAGTGTGACTATTTTTTTTTTGACCCTTTAACATATCCGAATCATGTCACTGATTTTTTTTTGTACTCACATAGCTAATGCAACAAAAGTCACCAAGCGTCATCTCATTCTGATGAAGCTACGATTTTTAAAAATTCAAAACATAAAATTTTTCGGTCAAAAATGACCGAAGAGGCCCAGAGGGTTAATATTGTCTAATTGCATTTAATATTTTCAGACTTTCATATATTTTATTATGTTGATGCTTGGCTTGACTCTCTTACGTTCCTTGATTAGGCTTATTATTTAGTATTTTAAGCTCAAACTATGTGTTTTCTGCAAATCTAATTCTTTTAAATGTAATTGTTTAGGTTTCTTTATCATTTATTCATAGCTGTGCGTACCTTCACCACATGAAATAGTTAAGATATGAGTGGGTAAGTTTCTGTTGTGACGTTGAAACTTCAGGATAACCCCTAAGATTATTTTTCACTGAAACGTATATTTAAATATATTTTATAATATGTGCTAAACATATTAAAAACTATAAATGTGAGCGTTTGAGTTTTTATCTAAAAATCAAAATTGCTTTGATGCAGAACCCTTTTTATATTAGTAGTCAGGAAACTTTTTTCACTAAATTTACTAAGTGTATTAAAAATGTATTTTGATGAGTAAATCTTTTATTGTAACTTACCATGACACAAGTACACATTTTACATATTGGGCTTTTCCCAAACTATACTGTCAGACATATCAAGTGAAATAAAGTGAAACTTGTTGAAATATGAAATATAGAGGCAGCTTTTCCTCTAAATGTTGTGCAAAATGAAGATGCAGAAATCTTGAAGTGTTGAGAGCTCCAATCGTTATAAAGCCATCTCTGCTCCTAGAGAGCTACATCCTGCAGAGTTCAGCTCCAATCCTAATTAAACACACCTGAACCAGATAATTAATAGCTCCTTCATAATTATAGTCAGCTGTGTTGGAGCAGAGTTAGAAGTGAAGTCTGCAGGACGGTAGATCCCTGTTGTAAACTGAGCGCTTATTGCTTGCTTTCTGATTATAGCAGCCACAATTTGAGTAAACATTTTGTATTTATTTTATCCTGTTAGGAGAATAAAAAAAGAGACTTTCACACCCCAAGGTGTCAGAAGTGTGATACACTTAATGATAAACAAAGTAAAGTCACACGGCCTAATATTCATGCTTTTAAGTGCAAATTAAAATAGTTCTTATTTAGCATGACAGGGGCCACAAATTTAATCCTGAGAGCTGCCTTTGTTTAAGATTTTCTGTTCAATGGTCAGATTTCATCCCTTAGAAGTGCTATGTTTAAAAGTTTAGCAATTCATAAATTGTCAAAGAAACAGTCCAAACTGTCTAGATAGTAAGCATTACACACATTTAGTCAGTTTTTATTTCCAACAAGAAAACATGAGTCCTTGTTTTTGGTAGTGCCAGTTTTGCTGGTGTAATGCCAACTTCGACATTATCCTATCAATGATCTTCTTAGACAATTGTTAAATAAGGTTTTTTGTTTTCTTGACACTTTTCTTTAGTTTTTACAGATGATTCTCGAACTGAAATGCACATCTTCTCCTAAGTGGGTAAGAAGTAAAACCTCAGTGATTTTGTCATGTTTTCCATGCAAAGTCTGAAGTTTCTTAAATCAAGATGCATTTACTGGAGACCCAAAATGACAAGAACATAAGAAATGTCTTGTATTCTGAGATATATAGAAGTATTTCTAGAGTGGGCCTGGGTTGAAAATCACTTTCCGCAAATGGTGCCGAGACTGGGCACCATTTGCGACAACATACAAATGCAGTATATGCATTTGTATGTTGTCATTAGAGTCCAGAGACCACTATATCTATACAGGTCCAGAATTAATTTTCTAGACTCAAATTAATATAAATAGTGCAATAAAAAGTATTTATTTTGAGTTTTAGAAACTGTTGTGATGTTTATTAATTAAAAAAGAACAATACTTCTTTTTTTATATCTATGTCGGAAAACTGAGAGCCACTACAGAAATCTCTCGCTGCTGTTTTCACCGTTCTGAGGTGAATCTCAATAATGATGTTGGAGAGATTAAACGTCTGCTAAGCCTTATCTGCAACAAAATGCTATATTATTATTGTTATTATTTTAAGTCATTTGAATTAGTTTGACTACCTTTTTTACTTGCTCCACTATTAATATTACTTAATTTTATTTATTTATTTATCTATTTGAATGAATTTTTTATTTTATTTTTGGTTTGTTTGTTTTTTGCCTCCAGATAAACAGCAGTATTGCTTAATTGTTGATCATATCAAAATGTTAAATATTAGCTTTTGGAATATTCAGGGTTTGTGCTCCAAAACATTTGGATTAAAAAGCACAAACGCAGATTTTTTTAACAGCATCACAAATGTTGACATCCTAATTCTAACAGAAACATGGTGTAGATCAGATGTGTTCACTCAGTGTCCTGCAAGTTACTCTGAAATCACAGTGCCCTCCTGGAAACTCAACTCAATACATTGTGGTAGAGATTCTGGTGGTTTAGTCATATGGATAAAAAAATTACCTTGCTCCTTTTACATCACCAGTAGAGCAAGGCAAAAATCACATTTGGTTAAAATTAGATAAAAGCTTTGGAATTCTAGATAGAGACCTTTTTATCTGTGGAATATATATTCCTCCATCAGATTCCCCATACTGTGACGATGAAGTATATTACATATTACAAGAAGAAATTAATCAATATCAAACTCTGAGGAAAATTTTACTATGTGGAGATTTAAATGCTCAAACTGGTTCAGAATTAGACTATATTGATAATTCAGGAGACAAACTTGTGTTCACACATATACCCCAAGATCTCTTCAATACTCTACCTAGAAGAAATAACCAGGGGCCTCATGTATCAACGCTGCGTACGCACAAAAACTTTGCGTACGCCAGATTTCACGCTCACGTTTGGATTTACTAACGATGAAATTAACGTGAGAATGTGCGTTGATCCACGCCAACTCCATGTCTGGCGTACGTGTATTTTTTGTGCGTGTGTTTGTTTTATGCCCCTTGGCGACTCCTAGAGGCAATTATTTTAAATTGCACACTACAAAGTATCGCACCAACACGTGGAAAATTTATAATTGATAAAATGGGTTAATTGAGACAATATTTTTCTACCAGTTATGTGATTAAGAACATATAAAAGCATTTGCAAATGTATACATCCCTTAGTCTATGGCAATGGCAGTGTTGGCCTTATTGGAGGACTTTGTCAATGGCCAAATCCGAAGGGAACGCGTTTTTAGGGACCACGGTGATTTTCTGGCCCACGATGATGACTGGCTTATAAGCTGTTTCAGATTTCCAAGAGCTCCTCTTGGAGCTCTGTGCTGAGTTGGGTCCAAATTTGGAGACAGCGAGGAGCCACGCATTACCCGTTCCCTTACAGGTGCTGATAACGCTCGGTTTCCTGGCAAATGGTTCTTTCCCAAGAGAACTGGCAGACCGCTCTGGGTTAAGCCAGTCGTCTTTGAGCCGTGCAATGCCAGATGTATGGGACGGGATCATCCGCATGTCTAGCAGGTATATAAGATTTCCATACCATGCAGTTGACCAGCCAAACAAAGCGCAATTTTCAGTGATCCCCGGTTTTCCTAATATAACCGCAAGCGATCGACTGCACGGACATTGCTATAAAGGCGCCATCTGAAGACCAATTTGGATACGTGAATCGGAAACAGCCAAGTTTTACTTTTTTTTAATTTTATTGAGCGTTATTATTTATCAGGAGACCGCGGTTATCCATTAAAGGCGTGGCTGTTAACCCCCCTCAACAACCCACAAACTGACCAAGAGCGCAGATACAATGATGCCCATTCTCGCACTTGTAGCGGGCGATTGGGCAACTGAAATTCCGCTGGCACAGACCTTTTGAGGGGCATGTGCTGAAACTGAAAAAAGGGCACCCCCCCAACCTCTCCACCACCAAAAAATAAAACACACACACAATAATATTCTTATATTATATTTAATAAGTATTAATAACTTTTATACAGATAATACATACATATTGAGGGGATCTTATGTAAATATCTTATATCTTATGTAAACTAATTAAAACAACACTGTGATCCACTGGGATGTCCCTCTCAATGGCTATATAGGCTATATAATATGATGAAATGTTAATAAATTACATCATGTAATTTACAAGTATCAGCAAATTCAGCAGATAGCCATAAAATCAAAATAGAAATTTCTTATAATATATTTTACCTAGCTGACAAGGATCACTCGGTTGCTTTGTGTCAAACTAAATCACATTATGTCAACATCACACCGTGTGGTGATGCATTATATGAACCTTTATAGACATAGGCCTACTTTAAAGGTTGTATCAGCGATTTCTAGCCTAAAACATAAAGTGTCGATTTCAGCTTACCTTTATTCACGATCCGCTCGCTGCCTGCCCCATAAATTGTCTGTGAAAAAAACGCGTCTCTCTGGTCAGTCTAGGGTCCGAGATATGCCAAAAAAAACAATCGGTGCTATCAACACAACACAGATAACCAAACAGTGTTCCAACCAATCAGCGTCAGGGGTTTGGTGTTGTGGACTTTCCTACTGGTGCAGGGACGTGAGGGAGGCGGAGCGAAAGTCCACAACACCAAACCCCTGACGCTGATTGGTTGGAACACTGTTTGTTTTTGTGTGGAAAGGTTGGTAGTGCCGATTGTTTTTTTGGCATATCTCGGACCCTAGGCTGACCAGAGAGACGCGTTTTTTTCACAGACAATTTATGGGGCAGGCAGCGAGCGGATCGTGAAGAAAGGTAAGCTGAAATTGACACTTTATGTTTTAGGCTAGAAATCGCTGATACAGCCTTTAAGACAACGTTGTACTTATTCAAACAACAATATATTTTACCATTACAAGACAATCTGCTTCCGCTCTATGACTGACTGATGCGCTGAAACGTAAGTCGCCGCTGTTCTCCTCTTACCTGCACCTTTACATCGGACCATTTCTTTTTTAATTTGTTCACAGTGCGATGTTCAGACCCCCCTGCGTTAACCGCGTTAGCTAAACTCTCCCACTCTATTTTTTTCTATTTATTTTTTTACAAGCTTGCAAATAACAGTTTTCTCCGGTTTACCTCCGGTAGGAGCACCTTCAATTCACATTCTGTTAAGTTTCTCTTGCTTGCTTTTTCGTTTGGTTTTGCCAAAGTGGAGTCATTACCATATTAATACGGGGGAGGAGGCAATTCACGTTAATTCAGATGTACAAAGAGATTATGCGTGGAATTCCGCGTACGCAGTGTTTCGTACATCTGATTTTTTTACTGCGTACGCACATTTACAGCTTTGTACGTACGCAATGTTTTAGTATTAATTCAACGCAAGTCTTTGTACATGAGGCCCCAGGATACTGGAGTCAATAGGCATGGGAAAGAGGTAGCCCATCTTTGTCAAACTTTAGGTCTTTATATCCTCAATGGTAGAATCAAAGGAGATTCCTGTGGACAATTTACCTATAGCTCAAACCTCGGGAACAGTGTTATAGATTATACTATATCAAATATACGCCCCTCCCATTTCAATGCATTTATCGTCACAGCTCAGTCACCCCTGTCTGATCACAGCCACATAAATCTTTTAATTAAAGGTGAAAACATCAGATCAAGAGAAATTCATAAAAAGCCAATTAATCTACATAAACTTAAAACACCGTATAGATGGACTCATAGTGCTGCTGAAACATATTTTAAAGTATTAAAGTCAAATTAAATAGTTAATTCCATAACAATGTTTAACAATTCAACATATGATAATAATTGGAAAGGAATAAATTTAGCAATTAAACATATTAATTAAATTTTTGAAAATATAGCAAAAAAGGCAAATTTAAACGAATCTACTACATATAAACACAAAAATAGAGCTAAACAAAAAGCTTCTGAAAAGTGGTTTGACCATGAATGTAAAACAATGAGACAAGAGTTACGATTAATTTCAAATCAAAAACATAAAGATCCAGTCAATTTAGAATTACGCTTAAAGCACTCAGAACTTCTCAAACGATACAAAAACACACTGAGACAAAAGAAATTGGATTATTATAACAGCACACTTCAGAAGATTGAAAACACAATTGATCAGGGTCAGTTCTGGAGCACTTGGAACAGTCTAAATAATACAAAGCCACAAGAACTAGCCATACAAGATGGTCAAATTTGGAAAGATTATTTTGAGAAGATCTATTCACATCAAACTGACCCTCTGAATAATCCCAACCAGTTAAAAGTCCTTGAAAAATTAAACGCTCTTGAATCGTGTATCAAAACCAACCAAAATCCACTACATTATCCAATAACCCAACAAGAACTTAATGGAAAACTGAAATCCCTCAAATGTAAGAAATCCTGTGGCGCTGACAACATAAAAAATTAGATGCTTAAAAACAGCTCTCCTGAATTTCAGACTGCATTTCTCAAACTTTTTAATATGATTTTGAATTCAGGCGTTTTCCCTGAGGTCTGGAATACAGGACTCATCTCTCCTATCTTTAAAAGTGGAGACAAAACAGATCCTAATAACTACAGAGGGATATGTGTTACCAGTAATCTGGGAAAAGTATTTTGCTCTATAATCAACTCTCGAATGTCAACTTTCTTAATGCAGCACAATGTCATCAGCAAATCTCAAATTGGCTTCCTTCCTAAACATCGAACCACTGACCATATTCACACACTACACACATTAATAAATGAACATGTACACCAAAAGAAAGATGAAAAAAAATATATGCATGCTTTGTAGATTTTAAGAAGGCTTTTGACTCCATTTGGCATAATGGACTGTTTTATAAAATCATTCAAAGTGGCATAGGGGGTAAAATATATGACTTAATTAAAAACATGCATAACCAAAATAAATGTGCAGTAAAAATTGGACACCAAAGGACTGATTATTTTTCTCAACAACGAAGAGTGAGACAGGGCTGCTGCCTCAGCCCGACTTTATTTAACATATATAGCAATGAACTGGCAGATCTACTGGATCAATCAAACAGTCCTGGACTACAATTATTTGACACAGAAGTCAAATATTTACTATATGCAGATGGCTTGCTAATTTTATCTAAAACACCTGAAGGTCTCCAGAACAACCTTGACATTTTAACTAAATTCTGCCATGACTGGACCTTAGAAGTCAACATCCAAAAAACTAAGATTATGATATTTCAGAAAAAAAAACACAAATCTAGAACATAAACATATATTTACGTTAAACAACACCACACTACAACATGTTTTACAATATAGCTATCTTGGTCTAGTTTTAACTCCCACAGGAAATTTCAATGTGCCAATAAAAACATTACTTATAAAAGCCCGCAGGGCACTGCATGCCATACGAACAAAATTATTCAAAATAAATATCCCTATCAGAATTTGGACAAAAATTTTCGATAGTGTTATACTGCCTATTGCCCTGTATGGAAGCGAGATC